>NW_024427967.1:0-47907 GCF_017562075.2 Anopheles merus | reverse complement strand
GATGTTTTGATAATGTCGTGATGTGATAATATCCGATAATGTCGTATTTAACGAATCTGGATGCCTCCCAAAATGAATTTTTATGCATTCATTTATTTCATAGAAGAGGTGTCTGCTCTTTTTAACTAACGTTATTAATATTTTATCTTAATAGACGTGTTGCGAAAGGAACTTATTTCTACCGGTAGTCTATAGTAAATTAATGACACGTTTTATGAAATTTGGTTTATGACAAAAAGCTATAAAGAACGTGTTCGATAACGATAGAAAAAGGGCGATGGCGTACCACACTAGTGTTGGGAATTTCGTTAAAAAAAGGAACGGAACGGAACTAGTTCATTTTTCAAGAAGAACGGAACGGGAACCTGGGGTGCAAAAGAACCGACCCAGAGCTTAGAAGCCAAGCTGTCTTTCGGGGGGGGTGTACTTCATACAGGATATGAAAAGGCGTACCTTAAATCATCAATCTGAAATCATATCTGACACCAAATCTAGATGGGTTCAACCTATGTCAAGTAAGCTGTACCGGTTGTGCTAATATAAAGCATGCATTTATTATCTAGCATTTTTTATCTTTTTAGATGCGACGACCATTTTCGGTCAAAAAAATAGGCTTGGCTATCAGTAACATAAATGCTCATAGCATAGCAGGATAATCATCCCAGCGTATGAGGGCACGATCCATTCGAGGTTTTTACCCATGCCGATGTTATTGAGTGGTACGAGTTGACGATTGTATCACGAGACTGACTAATTATTTGAATTTCACTTACTATTTAAAACAAAAGTTTTTTCACACAAATCGTTTACATTTTTACGGCACTCAAACGGTTGTCGAATGGAACAGAATGCTTCGAATCGAATGACCAAATATTGGAATCATGTCGAGTGCAAGATCAAGAGGATATCGTGGCATAAAAAATAAATACATTTTTTTCGTTCTTTATACTCACATATTATAATACATCTCTTCTAAACCGTTCTGCAATATGAGTACAGATTTAAATTTTAAAAAAGTTATTTGTGTTGTTAAAAAAGCTAAATTATAACAAAAAGTATAACAGATGTTACAAATTGCACCATAATACCAAATGTAACACCATTTTTGGTTTCGCTTACCGCGATTTTTATAAACGATACGCGACGAAGTGCGATGAATTGTTAGTATGATTTAGAGAGGCTTTGGCTCCTGCGGAGTTCTTTCGCCTCTAGTGCGATGAATATCCTGTGAGCATGGGAGAGTGCACAGGCAACACATACTGTGTGCGAGAAAGAGTGAACAGTTATCTTGCATGCAGCGGAGCGAACGGAAAGAACGAATTGAACGGAACGGAATGAACGGAAAGAACGGAATGAACGGAATGAACGAAATGAACGGAACGGAATGAACGGAATGAACGGAACGGAACGGAATTAACGGAAAGAACGGAATGAACGGAATGAACGGAACGGAACGATTTTGTATAAAGGATCGGAACGGAACGGCCTACATAAAGAACGGAACTTTTTTACTAGGTTCGGACCGGAACGGCCAACACTACCTCACACCCCAACCCGCAAACCGAAGTTATTGGAAAACTTTCCTGTATGCCAAAGCGAGAGAGCATGTCTTCTCTCTCTAGATTTGGACGGCACAACGCCGCTCGTGTAGCCTGGAAAGAAATGATGGACAAAAAACCGGTCATGAAGGGGTGAAGGGGAAACCGATATCCATCGAACGACACACACTCATGCAGCTGCATGCAGAATTCGCTAGGCTGAGTCTATCCATCTCTCGATCTGCCATGATTCTTCTCCCATCGCGCTCATCTAGGACTTGTGAATTTTCTCTCTCTGTGCATCGACGAGGCCATCGCTCGCATCCAGGCTTGATGCTCTCACACAGATTTGTTCTTCTAGCGTATCAACAAGTGTCAAAACATTGCAGAAATTTCTAAAGCGTCAAGTGAAGCCAACAAGTGAAAAGTGAATCTGTTGTTATAATCTGAAGCAAGGTGAATTTGTGCTGTGCCAGTAACTTAATGTTACGAAATTAACTAACTTTTATCGGTATTTGCAGCATAAAATGGAAGCATCGTGTATGAGTTCTCTGGAGACATCAAAAGAACCGGGCAATTCTACGCCGGCTTCAGAAGCGCACTGCTGAAGAAGAAGTGCTAGAGGAGAAGAATACAGCAGGAGCGGTGTGGAAAATGGTAAGACTATATTTGCCAACAAGTGTTATTTGTTTTGTAATAGATAATGTTTGTTCCTAGCCATATAATTACTTTACTTGTTTACATTATGTCGTGTTTCGTGATTTTAAATCAATGTTAAAAGTGTTTATAGTGCAATTGCTAATTTCAATGTTTACGTTTATGTCAGAAAATATGTGTGTATGTAATAAGAGTGCGGCGTCCCGTATGTTTTGTGATTCAATTTGTACTTTGTAGGAAATATTTTAGCCTAATTCACAGTGTAAATATCTGTGATTATAATTGAATTGTGTGTTGTAAAAGAACAATATTAACAAAAGTTTCAGTTTCTGAGCAACAGCCACAATCTTTTGTGGGAGATGCATGCGTGGGATGTGGAAGATATTTTGAAACTGTTGTGGAGGGCGAAATACTCGATTCGACCGACGATGAGGCTGAAGGAGATTCCAACGAGCCTCCTAAAACACCGGGATTTGATGTGCATTCGCATTCAATTAATGAATGTCTGCGGTATTGGGCGTTGATAACTAATACACCTCAAACCTCCATCAATTTGCTGCTACACATCTTACGGAGCGGGCCAATTTACCGTTGCCAAAGGATGCGCGAACGTTGATGCGACAAACATGGTACCAAAAATATTTTGAATATTGCTGGGGGCAGTATTGGTACAATGATCTTGGCAAGTGCCTGCAAAATATTTTTAGGTGAGCATATAATGTTATCATTTTTGTTACTGTCGCTGACGACAATTTAGGCTTAAAAAACAAAGCGTAGCTAGGTCAATAAATGCTGACTAGCTACGTTATGCAACGCGCCAGCGATGCGCGCTGGTTTAACGATTAAATGGAAAATAGGCTAAGAAGAATAGACTAAGAAAAATATGCTGATCGACGACGGTCAGCAGTTTTAGAGTATAAAATCAATTGAATAACTAATGAATCGATTATTTGCCAAGAACCAGTTGGTGCGTTATTATTGTGCTTAAGTCGGCGTGTACTGTGCCTGTCTTAAGCTGCTGCTCGCTCCGAAAGACACTTTCGTGTGCGCGACAAATGGTGGCTCCAGAGAGGACGCATCAACCAACGGTTCGGCAAGTAGTCAAATAAATCGGGAAATAAAAACCCGAAGTAGTAACAAGCCCGTAGAGGCGTGAATAGACCCCACAGCAACCCAAGCAGGGTTGTGATAGTGAAACAACGGCGACGGACGACGATCCGGCGTAGCCGATATACGACAGCCAGCCCAGAAGAAGGGCCACGCACCAGTTGCCGACGAAGCAAAATCCGAGAAGCGCCTCGGCGGTGAGTGAGTGCAAAATAACTGTAAGTGCAACGACACAACAGTGAATAGAACGCTGTCATTACCGCTAGTGAAGTGACGCAATCGAAAGTGAACTCGATACTGCCAACGTATAAGGCAAATGCTGAACTAGTGAAAAGGTGACCAATACGTGTACGCCGCGAGCTTCGAAAGGTGCATCCGTTCTCGCAACACAACATGACACCGTCAGTTTAGCGCCAGTTGAGAAAAAAAAAAAACAGTTATCGTAAAACGCGTGCGTCGCAAGTATCGGACGTTAACTCCGACGAAACGTGATTATAAAGTCTGCATAACGAAACACGTGTGCCGCGTAGCTAAATATTGCATAAGGCATCCGACGCAGTGCAACGTAGGAAGAGCAAATTGATGAAATTAATTGTGACGAGTGTATCCATCGTGTGTATGACCGTCGTGTGTATGACCGCCGACCCACCGCTAAGAAAACATCGTTCCGGTTTGAGTCAACCATCGTTCTCGGTTTTGAGGGAACCGGCACGTAATACAGAAGACGTCGTATTTGATCCTGAGAAGACCAACAAGCAGCATCAGTGAAGACATCACTCCGATCCAGCCGTCCCTGACCAGACCGAATAGGAGTGACTCTGCTGAAGCGGATCTGAACCAGGTGAGTTCAAGATGAATATGATTTTAAAAAAGAATCCGAATGGGCACTGCAAATTATGCACGAACCCAGATGAGATAGGGAAACTGATAACTTGTATTGATTGCGACAGGTGGTTCATTTGTCATGCTTAGATATAAAATCACCTGTTAAAGATTTTTTATGCAAAAGTGTAAAGATAGGGAGTTGAACGGCAGGAATATAGGTCAGCACTAATGCAAAACGCAAAAAACTGCTGAAAGAAAAAATGACAAATGAAGAAGAAAAGAAAAAAGAAAAAGTAAGAATAGAAGAAGAGCTAAAACGGCTACAAGAAGAGATACAAAACAAAAAATCAGAAGAGGTCAATGAAAAACCTGTTAACTCAGAGTTTAGACAAAATGGTTCAATCGTTGTGTTCTAAGGACTCGAAAGTAACACTTTCAAAGCTTCCAGATTTCGATGGAAGCTATAAATGCTGGCCTCAATTTAAACAGCCTACGAAGAAAACTTCCCGAGCCTGTAAGTTTTCAAATTAGAAAACATGAATAGGCTGCAAAGGCATCTGAAAGGCGAAGCACTTCGTGCGGTTAGCGGGTTAATGCTTAACCCAGAAAACGTTCCGCTTGTATTAACAGGCTCGACAAAATGTTTGGAAATGCTGAAGCATTTACAAGTCTTTACTGTTAGAATTATAGCAGTAAACACATAACGACAGATAATCCCTCAGCATTTTTAGAATTTTCCAACGCTTTGCGCAATCTCATTGATAACATGGTGTTGTTGAAACAAGAAGGTTTTTTGAATGATCAGAGGCTGCTAAACGATTTGACATCAAGGTTTTCAACCGAACTTCGGAACGAATGGTTGAAACACACAATAAGTAGGAAACAAGATAATAAGAATCTTACGCTAGAAGACCTAGCAGAATGGCTGAAACCCTCTGAAGAACTGGCCATTATACTGGCCGCGAACGAAGGAGTAGCCAAACAAGAAAGGTCGAACCGTCAAAAACATGCAGCATCGTCATAAAGGGCCAGAAAAGGAAACGATATGTCTAATTTGTGGATTTCTTCATGAAACCACTCGTTGCCGACAATTGAACGGTAAGGACCCCGATGAAAAATTATCTCTTTTCATTCGGCATAGAATTTGCACCAATTGCTGCAAGTACAGCAACCATAACGCCCAAAACTGTCGCCTACCACCACAATGTAATGTATACGGTTGCGGCAAAAGGCATCATAGTATGTTTCATAAAGAAATCTGGTAGAAGGGCAACCTACAAACAAAATAATTGCCATCAGGAAAAGAATAATCTGTTCTATCAGATCGTGCCCATCACTTTGCACCACAATGAAAGAAAATTCGAAAACTTATGCATTCATGGATCCTGGCTCTTCAACTAGCCTCATTTTGGAAAGTGTCCGAAAAGAACTAAACGTTCACGGACCAAAAAGACCGCTAACTCTCTCCTGGACGGACGGAAGCATTCAAAAAGAGACAGAAAGTAGGATAGTTCCCATATCAGTAGAGGGAGCTAACAAAAGAAAATTCCAAGTTAAAGGTCTCAGAAGTGTAAGGGAACTTAACCTTCCCGTTCAAAGCTAGATGCTCCGTTTTTGCAAAGAAAATTTAAACATTTGAAAGGCATTAGTATCTCTAGCTATGCAGATGCGAGGCCTACCGTGCTACTAGGCCTCCACATTCGTATCTTTGCCATGGTGCAAAATATCGAGAAGGTAGACCAAACGAACCAATTGCCCATGAAACGAGGCTTGGTTGGGTTATTTTTGGGGGAACGAATACGCCAAAGTCACAGAGAAACTCATTTTGATGACAGAGACGTACGAAGAAAGAAAACAAGAACATGATGCAAATCTTGCGTGGTTTCTTTTCTACAGAGGAATTTGGAGTTTAAACCTACTCCAACCCGTGCCTCTGGAGAAGACAAAAGAGCGTTAAAGATATGAAAAAGAAACGCTTAAAATACTGGCGACGGATACGAAATTGGTTTAGTATGGAAAACCGACAATCCTAAATTGCCAGATAGTACGGACAAGCGCTTACGCGCTTAAAAAGTCAAGAGAAGCAATGGAAAGGATCCAAACTTAAAATCATGGTATCATAAAGAAATAAACGCATACATTGAAAAGGGATATGCACGTAAGGCGACACCAATGGAACTGCTGCAATTGAACGGGAAATAAAACTATATTCCCCCACTTTTCCGTGATAAACCATAATAAACCCATCCCAAACCACGTTTAGTATTCGACGGCGGCTGCAAAAAATCAAAATATATCCCTTAATTCTCAACTTCTTTCCGGCCCAGATCTTACTGCGTCCCTGTTCGGAGTGCTAGTCCGCTTCAGGGAACACAAAATAGCTGTTCAGGAGATATCAAGGAAATGTATCACCAGGTAAAGGTGAGACGGGAAGATCAAGACGCTCAAAGATTTCTATTTCGAGAATCGCCTTCTGACGTTCCTCAAGTTTACGTTATGCAAGTGATGACATTTGGGGCAACTTGTTCACACAACTTGTGCTCAGTTTGTGAAGAACGAGAACGCACTGCGTTACAAAAATATTTATCCCCAGGCAGTAAAAGCGATTATTGAAAATCACTACGTAGATGACTACCTAGATAGTTATCCAGATATTGATACAGCCGTGAATACTATCTCGGAGGTGTGTAAAATACATGATGATGCTAAATTCTTTATGAGAAACTTCTTTTCCAACTCAAAAGAAGTAGGAAAAGCATTCAAACAACAGGTTATCTGAGAAAGTGTACTTGGCATAGAGGAGAAAAATCAAAACTTCGATAAAGTGTTGGGATTGATTTGGGACAAAGAGTCTGACGTCTTTGCCTACAAGTTTAAAGGGCAGATATTAAAAAATTAACGAAACGTCAGATGTTCTCATTTATAATGAAAATCTACGATCCTCTAGGTCATCTTGCCAACCACTGTTGAAGGTAAAATTTTGATGCAAGATCTTTGGAAAACTAAACTAGACTGGGATGACGAAATCACCACAGTCCATGAAGGAAAAAAATGGGAAAACTGGATAAACCGAATCGAAAACTCGATCAACATATCTATACCTAGATGTTTTCGATGGAAATAACGTAAAGATCAGGGAGCTCCATACTTTCGTAGACGCGCAGAAAAAGCCTTTGCCGCGGTTACGTATCTTAGGACAGTCCACGACTTAGGCATCGACATAAGTATCGTGGCCGCAAAATCAAGAGTCGCTCCCACCAAACCACTGTCGATCCCTAGGCTTGAATTGCAAGGGGCAGTGCTAGGCACTCGCCTAAACGAATCAATCAAGAGGGAATGCGCTTAAAGGTTCAAACAGAATTCTTTTGGACCGATTCAAAAACAGTTCTAGCTTGGCTTAACTCAGAGCCTGAGAACATATAATCAGTTCGTAGCCCTGAGAATCGGAGGAAATTTGGGAGTTCAACTCTCCGAAGCAGTGGAACTGGGTAGCATCTGCAGAAAACCCTGCTGACGAAGCTACAAAACTTGTAAGAAAAAGTCAATATGGTTAAATGGTCCCGACTTTCTCAAAAATTTTAGAAATAAAAACACTAACACCAGACATTCCGGACACATTTGAAGACCGGAAAAGGGTAAACACTTCGAGAACAGTGGAAAGAATAGATTATGACGCCATTTCCGTCGAATGGTGTTCCAACTGGCACCGTCTAAAACGATCGGTAGCGTACGCACTAAAGTACTTGGATTGGTTAAAAAGTAAGGCTAAATCCCTGTCATTTTCGACAGCAATCGATAAAGCTACCCTTGACTTAGCTGAGCGCCACTTAATAAAAAAGGCTCAATGGGAAAGCTTTCAAACGGAGATGATACAACTCTCATTGAAGAACCCGATTAATGGCAGCAGTAAAGTTAGGTGCCTGTGCCCTATGTTGGACCAAGATGGGATCATGCGTTCTAGAGGAAGACTTGAACACGTTAAATTTCTTCAATTTAACGCACGTAGCCCTATTGTCCTACCAAAAGGGCATCACATTACAAACCTTATCCTACAACATTATCATGAGAGGTACTACCACCAGAAGAGCGAATCAGTGATGGTTGCAGTTCGTCAAAAATTCTGGGTGATAGATCTCAGAAGCAGTCTTAAGCACGTAAAAACAAAATGTCAATACTGAAAAAACGCACGAGCTAAACCAATCCCACCAATAATGGCACCACTGCCAACATGTAGAACAGCAGTGTTTAAAAACCATTTACGCATTGTGGAGTAGATTACTTCGGCCCCCTATTCGTTACGATAGGCAGACGGTCAGAAAAAAGGTGGGGTGTTATATTTACGTGTTTAACCACAAGAGCAATCCATATAGAAATAGCCATTGATCTAACGGCAAGCACCTTTATTGTTTGCTTAAAAAATTTGCAATACAGAAGAGGAAAGGTATCTTTCCTATACAGCGATAATGGGACCAACTTTGTCGGAGCCGACAATGAGATGAAACAAATAAGATATCGATGTGCCTCAGAAGGCATAGAATGGATCTTTAACCCACCAGGCGCCCCTCATTTTGGAGGTGCGTGGGAGCGAATGGTTGGAGAAATCAAGAGTCTGCTTCCCATGGCTGAGAGTTATAAAGAACACGTTCTCAGATCAATACTAACTGAGATAGAGTTCCTAACAAATAATCGACCATTGACTCACTTAACACTAGAACGAGAAGATGACGAGCCCCTAACTCCAGCTCATTTCTTGCTAGGTTGTTCCGGCGAGGCAGAGCCGAATATCTCAGATATCACCAAAACAGAATTGGTACGGTCCGATTGGAAAAGGGCCCAGGCAATCACACAACAATATTGGCGACGGTGGATAGCTGAGTATCTCCCAAAGCTTTCTAAACGAGAGAAGTGGACTCAACCGGCCAAACCATTACAAATAGGCGATATTGTCACGTTTCCCGATGAACAAAGGAAAGGAAAATGGTTTAAAGGCCGAATCTGCGAGCTGGTAACTGGCGTAGACGGACAGACTCGTTCAGCACGAATCAAAGTAGGTAATAATTTAGTTAACAGGCCAACTGTAAAACTAGCAGTACTCGAGGTAAAACGAGATCAAACATTTTCAATTGGGGAAAAAGGAAAGAAACAAATCTTAACGTTATAAAAAGCTAAAGCAGAAGAACTAGCAAGTCAAATACCAAAAAGGAAAAAGCTCAAAATTAGGCCCGTATCATGGAGCTCATCCTTAAAATAACAATATACATAGCCGCACTGTTTAGAGTCGAATGCTTATCGATCGTACCTATCCCTGAACCAGGAATATATTTTGATCATATTGGGACACTCCTATTAAGAAAAGGAGCATGGGAAACGACATTCCATACGGGGACACGTCCGGAAAATGATACGGATACGTTACAAACGTTGAAAAAACACTTAACCATAGTATTGAACTCCGTTAATAGTACGGACTCTGAACTCTCGGATCTAAAGTTACACTTCAGCACGAATGCAACCATGCAATTCAACTAATCCAAGGAATAAGTCACAAAAGGACAAAACGCTCCCGGGGAATATTTGGTATACTAAAAGATTTCATGTTCGGGGGAGACGACATAGACGAGCAATTAGCAGCCTTCAGAGCAGCAGAGGATACAAAAATTACACATGTGTCCGAACGTTTGACCCAAACAAATAAAAAACACAATGAGTTAACAGAAAATTTACGTCACCGAATAGACAAACTCTATGATGGTATAGATGTTCTCAGCAAGGAATTTAAGCATAACAAAAATGAAGTTCTAACAAAGTATATACAAGAAACGATCATGCTTACAACCGCTCTAGTACAAGACATGATAAATAGTATCACGAAATAGATTCAACCCAATTATATTTAGAGGACGAAGAGATGTTAAAACAAACTATACGAAGAAAGATGGCAAGTCATTATAACGTTTTAGAATACTCGGAAATAACCAATAGGAGAATAGAAGAGGGTGAAATAGTCTTTTCTATCAAAAACATAATTGTATCGATAGAAAATTACGAGATGTTTAAAGTCATAGCCATTCCAAACTTTGCCAATCATACGATTTTAGACATACATGAAAAAACAATAGCCATCAACGAAACTAGTTACTTATACCCGAAGGAAATTTTTAAACTGAACGAATCGCACTACATATCTTCTGAGAAAATAATACAACGAGAACCAGACTGCATAGCATCAGCATTACTACACACAGAAAGTGGTACCAGATGTAGTTCAAAGGAAATAGGGCCAGAAGTCACTGAATTTATACAACTTACAAATCCAAACAGTATTCTGTTCTTCTCTACCAACCCTGATAAGATATTACTAAATGTAACAAAACACTCACTACCCCAAGCTGCTCAATCGGAATCATAACCTTGTCACTAGACTGTAGCATTTTGACGAGCAAGTTCGAAATACAACCGACGATGCTAATAAAATCTGAGCAAGTTAGAGCATATTTTAAACCCATGTTAAATTTAAGCATATCAAAGAAGATAAGTCTAACGAAGTAGAATCGGTAACTAGTAACTATGTACTTTTCTCAATAACCATACTAAGTGTTTCTATTACGGTCATCTTGGTTTCCGCGATGTTAATCAAGAAATATCTAAAACAAATATTGGTCCTCCTCCATGCAGGCCACCCACTTTAAACCTAGAATTGTAACTCCCCTACGAGGACTTACGGGGGGAGGGATGTCGCTGACGACAATTTAGGCTTAAAAAACAAAGCGTTGCTAGGTCAATAAATGCTGACTAGCTACGTTATGCAACGCGCCAGCGATGCGCGCTGGTTTAACGATTAAATGGAAAATAGGCTAAGAAGAATAGACTAAGAAAAATATGCTGATCGACGACGGTCAGCAGTTTTAGAGTATAAAATCAATTGAATAAACTAATGAATCGATTATTTGCCAAGAACCAGTTGGTGCGTTATTATTGTGCTTAAGTCGGCGTGTACTGTGCCTGTCTTAAGCTGCTGCTCCGAAAGACACTTTCGTGTGCGCGACAGTTACCCTAAAGGAGCAACGCAAAGATTACAGACGAAAATTTTCTTTTCTGCTGAGTCTGCGACGAACATTCCCATTGATATAGTGTATATGATTCGTTGCTGTTAAAACTTATGCTTATTTTTTCAGGAGCCAGAAGATGCTACCCAATACAAAATTACCCATAACAATTAATATTGATGGTCTGCCGTTGCACAAAAGTGGGCGAACATCATTTTGGCCAATTTTGGCTAATATACACACCATGCCACATTTAAGGCCAATGATTGTGGCTATATTTTGCGGACCAAAAAAACCAGAATCGCTCGAACAATACCTTCGACCATTGGTGGATGAACTAAATGGTCTTATCGATAATGGTATTATATTAGGGTGTCCTCTAACTAAGGTGTGCATCAAAGTGCGTGCTTTTGTGGCTGATTCCCCAGCACGTTCATTCATTAAAGGTAATTACAAACAGTCTATGATTTATCCAATGATGTAAATGTACTTTTTTTTAGGTGTGGTATCACACACAGGAAAGCATGGCTGTCTGAAATGCACCGTTGTTGGATACCATCATCCAAGATCACGAACGACTTGTTTTCCGGGAACCAATGCTCCATTGCGTACTGACAAAGATTTTCGTAATGATGTGTATAAAGAGCACCAAAAAGAAAAAAACCCCATTGCTGGATATAAAAAATTAGATATAATTGAGAGAGTTACTATCGGTGATGAATTGCATCTTATGCACTATGGAATAGCACGCAAAGCATTGCAAGGGTGGACCTACGGTATGTGGGGAGCGATTAAGTGGTCTCTATCGACTATAGAGGCTATTTCATTGGATTTGGTACGCATAGAATTGCCATCGGAGATCCATCGTAAGCTACGCAAATTGGATGATTTAAAATTTTGGAAAGCTTCTAAATACAGTTCTTTCCTTCATTATGCTGCTCCTGTCGTTTTAAGAGGCAGGATAAGTCAAGATGAATATAACCACCACATGCTTTTATATGCGCAGTTAAATTTCTTTCCTCTTACACATACAAAAGTTATTGGAAAACTGCGGGACAAATACTTGAACGATTTGTTGTCGATTATGACAAAATTTACGGGGAAGGGTACGTTACTAGTAACATTCATAATTTACTACATGTTACAGCAGAGGTTGAGAAATTTGGTCCACTCAATACATTTTCTGCTTATATTTTCGAAAATGCCCTTCAATTACTGAAGAACATGTTAAGAAGTGGTTGGAAAAATTTGGAACAAGTTATAAACCTGCTGTTGGAGTTAGATAATTTGATTGTTCCAGAACCATGCAAGTGGTTTTATCGCGTCGAATACCACGGAAGTAACATCACCCTCCATATGAAGGATTATGTGTTGAAGAAAAGTAATAGAGATGGCTGGTTCCTTACCTTAGAAAGAGAAGTTATACAATTTTGTTCGGCATCGATGATATCTTCTACTGTGCGCATTACTGGGAAAAAGCTGAATTGCAAAAAAGAGAATCCTACAGGTTTCCACTTTCTTCAA
Organism: Anopheles merus; assembly: GCF_017562075.2. Taxonomy (NCBI): domain Eukaryota; kingdom Metazoa; phylum Arthropoda; class Insecta; order Diptera; family Culicidae; genus Anopheles; species Anopheles merus. The sequence continues at coordinate 35,210 of NW_024427967.1, read as the reverse complement.
CACACTTATTCACGTTCGAGTGTAACGTTAATAACGCATCAACTACCATTGTCGAGTTAAGCCCTTCGAATGTTTTCTGTAAACTTGTGGCGATTCTTCTGGGTGTTACAGGGGAAATGTATTTTACCCCTTTGATACACACTCTCCCTAATGAAGACAACACGCAATGAAAGTTATATAAAATTAATAACAAAACGGTTCTTGGCGTTTATCAGTAGTTTACATTTAATTGTGTTTATTACTTTTTCCAGCAAAACAGTCTTAAATAGTCTTAAATAAAAAAGCCTTTCTTTCCCTTCCTTCTAACCATTCCTTATTTGCTCACCGTCAATTACCGCTATATGTTTTTTTCCTATTTTAGAACGGGGTGTAGTCTTTCTAGCTCCGCTCAATGTTTTTCTTCGCTTAGCATGTTGATTTTTTTTTTGCTGAAAAAGCTTTGAAGCTCTTCGTCTTCAAGATGCCCTAGTTCTTTAAAAAGCGTTAAAACATTTTCGAATTTCTTAATGGGAATTTTTTTACATCGCCAACCGCTACCGCTCCAAGTACACTTTGCAAACAAATCTCTTGAAAAAATTATGTCGATTGCGCGATGGGCAATGTAATTTACGCGATTATCACCGGCTTTACGCAACACAAAGGTGAAAATATTTTTCCGAAACTCGTCATCGATTCCTAACAGTGCATCAAACTCTTCCAATTCTATACCGGTGTTCAGGGGACTGAAATGGAACAGACGTTCACGATTTTCGGTAGCAGGGCCGATGTTCTTCGATTGGATAGAATGTTCAACAATTTCTCTTAAGTTTTTTATTTCACGAAGCAACATTCCATTATGTACAGGAGTACGCGTTTTCGCTAGAGAGGAGGGATCCACAGATAATGGGAGCTCTGATATTAATGGTTCATTTTCGTCCTGTACATTATCAAGAATATCAGGACTTGTGGTTGGTATTACATTGGGATCGGCTCTGCTATTTACAGTAGCGTTATGTAATGTTGAAGGCGTTAACGAATCGTTTGTAAACGATGTAGACGAAAGAGTATCTGAAATTTCTTATCCATTTCAGATTTGTCACACACCAACGGAGACATCTCAAAGAATGGTGCAGCTTTTTTCTTACCAACAGAAATTGATGTAAACTGCTTCATATCAAATGGTTGTACATTGTCCATTAAAGGTAGACCGATATCTAAACCCAGAAGCGGATTCAAGGAAGAATACACCTCGGATGCAGATTATGGTTTGACGGCGCTTGGCCCTATCTTAGCAGTAATCTTTTTGGAACGTTTATCAACTTTTAACGTGTCTTTCTTTTGTTCTTGTTTTCGCACTAGTTTTTTTTTATGCTGATGATGATCGAAAAAGCACGACGGAAGATGATATCTCGAAAGCATCGGGCACATTTTGTTTTATAGGCAGCGCTGCTGCCCCGAACGATAACGGAGCCAGCGGAGGAGGGAGCGATTGTCTGATTGATCCATTCTCGCTTGCTGGTACCTTACGTGTGCGAGAAAACTGCGCGGACGGTTTTGCTGGGAGTCTTCCTGCTCCGGATGATGAAGGTAAGGACAACGATGATGCCGTCGCTGCTGAAACAACATGAGGTGTAGGATGCAATTCAGTATTTGGCACATTTTGTTTTATCATCCGTTGCTGCGCTGCTGCCCCAGATGATAACGGAGCCAGGGCACAATGGGCATTTGCCGGGATGAAATTCAAAAAATCAACTTTGTAATAGCGCAATTCCAAATAATAGGTTTTAATACTAAGGGTTAAACTAAGAAAAATACCAATATGAGATCTTTATCTTTTCTGGTTCTCTAGAAAAGACCTTTCAAAGTCGAGATTTGTTTAAAAAACGCAGAAAATTTTTCACTTTTTTGGAAAATTTTGAACCTTTGTAACTTTTTCAAATATAAACCGATTTTGATAAGTTTAGATATTTTAAAAAGGATATTTAGTCAGCTTTAAAAATCCATTAACAATTTTGAGTTAAGTTAATTTTATGCAAAAATAAACGATAATAACTGAAGAAACTTCCTAAAAAATTTCATCATTTTAATTTTTGACATGATGCCATTATTGAAGTGGCGTAGAGTGGCGTTGTCTCATATATGTCACATAATAGTGTAATATATATACTATCAATCTGTGAAGAAATATTCTGCGAAAGTTTGCGAACGCGAATTTTATTGAAGTTTTATCACATCAACTTTTTCTAAAAACAGACAAATGCGCAACTAGGCGGCTCCATAGGAGCCTAGTGTAGCGTATTTAGTGTATTCTACAAAACTATATTCTACGTGATTTTAATTTCCATTACGAAGCTGTGTATCTTAGTTTCAGCTCATGTACTTATCTAATATGTAAATTTCTATTCTAACCTAACTTTATTATTAAATATAATGAAGCAAATTAGAATCAAATAACTTTTGGTCCTACTCCAGATTATAGACGGATGTAAGGAAAATATTCTGAAATTATACGAATAACAGGAAAACGTTATGAATGCACCAGCATCTATTGGCGCTTTGGGAGAAGAAACTCCCAAAAGTCATGACAAACTAAATATAAGGATATAGGGGAGTATGCTACAAAGAATATTTTGCAAGAAAGAAAATGCATCCAGAAGGACATTTTGTATAATAAGCTGTATTCCTCTGATTCGTTAACCAATTCAATATCAGTAGCTACACGCACTAAAACAAAGACAGAGTTTAACTTTACTAATGAAGTAAATACTTTGTTTGTAGCTATCGTTGAACTCTGATTTTTTCGGATAGTTGTAAAACCAAGAACATACAATGTTTAGTTTTATTACCCCTTCTGAAGGCAGTACAGGACTTGGAAAAGTATACGATGAATATTCAAAGACTAACAATATGAGCTGCTTTTCATGACGAATTTGGGAACTACTTTATTTCAATGTACCTGCTCTACCGAATTATTTAAATGCCTTTATTCATGTCTCTAGAAATGTGAACAAGACGTCAGAAGCTTGTAATAGCATCCACCTAAGTTGTGTATGTAAAATTTTAATATTTGTACTACCTGTGAGTAAAAGTGATGAAAATTAGCTACAATTGTTCTATACAAAACAGAAAATATTATCTTATTCAAAATTATTATGTTTTGTTCATATATTATAAAACATTACAGTATATTTTAATATGGTTTATACTATTAGAAACAACAAATACAAGAAAAAAAACACACAAAATTAATAAAATTAAGCAAAGGTCCCTTAAAACACTATTTTATGTAGCGCCACCTGGTGGTATGGATGCGAACTACATATAAAATGTTATTTACTATCATAACTCTTTACTACAAACGATAAAAACAAACAATTTCTGCAAAAATAATTTTATCCCGAAATTTGTTCTAAACTGCCCATTGTGCAGGGGAGGGAGCGCGGTTTGTTTTGCCGGCAATTTCGCCGCTCCGCATGATGAAAAGGTGGACGGAGTACATTTCACTGATTCCACACAGGGCGATTCAATATTTGGCACATTTTGTTTTATCATCCGTTGCTGCGCTGCTGCCCCGGATGATAACGGAGCCAGGGGAGAGAGCGCGGTTTGTTTTGCCGGCAATTTCGCCGCTCCGCTTGATAAAAAAGCTGACGGAGAACGCTTTACTGGCCCCAAACTGCTTGCCGGCGATGATGCTGGCATTTGTAGGTTAGTTGTTGTAGACTAATTATATCGAAAAAAAAACAGTATTAAATAAGCCCGAAAAAAGCTTTTTTATCACTTACGTTGCAATGGCGAATATCCATTTAGACGTTAAATATTAATTTATCAAAACACTTGGGATAGCAAAAAATGAAGTACTGCTTTGGAACAAGTGAAACTGCAGCGGAAGGAAAGAAAGCACGATGCATCAATGTGAAAAGAAAGTAAAAGATAACCCTATCTGATGGATAATTGTAATTGATATGATGTATCAACTGCAATAAAAAGAGAATATTAGCTTAAAAAATGCTCTCGCAGAAAGTTTCTCTCCTTTCTTTTCATCCGAAACTAGTGTGCGTGAGAACGGGTAAGTATCAATGTATTTGTGAACGCAATCGCAGCGCGCTCGCATCTAGCATTTGAATGTGTGCGTGAATTCACAAGGTCGGTTTGTGCCGTGCTGAAAGTTTTTACTTTAGCTGCTGCTAGTGTAAAAACTTGCTTGCTCTGTAATGGGATGGGATCCGAAGCCCCATTGAGGGATAATACAGGCTCTCCCATCCAACTCCTATTCCGACACGTCCTCGTCGTGCAGAGTGGTAACATGTGTCACCACATATCCAAGCTTAGGTACACGGGCTTGACCCAACCCCTCGGGCGGATGGTGGCACATGGCGAACCAGGAGGGGGGTGGGTATCCCGGGAAACTGGGTGCCTGAACGTCGAGGGGGTAACCCGACGCTAAAAAAAACGGTCACGTGGGCGCGGGGCCAGTCACCCAGTCCCATGAAGCAACCGACTACAGAAAGCCAAAGAAATTTTCGAAACGGATTCAACGATATCGACCCTACGCAATGCCCCCGGACTACTCTAAAAATGGGCTCATGGAACGTACGCACTCTAAGCGAAGCCGGAGCCTTGAAAAAACTTGATGATGCCCTAGCCACACTGAGCATGGACCTCGTAGCTTTACAAGAGATTCGGTGGCTAGGGAACGGTGTGCACAACAGGCGTGGTAAGCATTGCTACGACATATACTACAGCTGCCACGACCGCCACCGCGTGCTCGGAACGGGTTTCGCCGTAGGTCCCCGGTTGAAACCTGCAATCATGGATTTCAAGGCTATAAACGATAGGCTATGCACCCTGCGCATGCGAGGCAAATTCTTTAATATAAGCCTCATAAACGTTCACGCCCCTACCGAAGATAAAGAGGAAGAGGAGAAGGACCTTTTTTACGGCCGCCTCGCTAGAATCGTAGATGCGTGCCCCAGGCATGACCTCAAAATCATCCTGGGGGACTTCAACGCAAAAGTCGGTAGGGAGCCAATGTACCGCCAATACACTGGCTGTCACAGTCTGCATGAGCACAGTAATGATAATGGTATTAGATTGGTCCAGTTCGCCGCAGCGAACAATTTGGTTGTAGGAAATACCAAATTTGCGCGCAAAAAAATCCACAAAATTACATGGGCGCACCCGGGTGGAGAATCCTTCAACCAGATCGACCACGTGTTAATAAGCCGCCGACGACAGTCGAGTCTGTTAAATGTCAGAACATATCGAGGAGCCAATATCGATTCCGATCACTACTTGGTTGGCTTAGTGATACGTTGTAGAATCGCCCACCCCCCGCGCCAATGGGGGCGGAGAAAACACGCAACCTCGGCTCAACACGGACTCTCTAAGGGACATTACTGTCCAACAGGAATTCAAAACCGCTTTAGAAGAGTCTCTACTACCAGAAGACAGATACGAAACTACGAGCGAGAGGTGGAACGCTCTAAAAACAAAAATCATAAACTGTGCAAGAAATATACTCCCCCACGTCGTGGCAATACCAAATCTGGCTGGTTCGACGATGAATGCAGACAAGTGACCGAACGTAAGAATACTGCATACTGAGCAATGCAGCAACGGCATAGAACGCGGGCATGCGCAGAGGAATATTCACGGCTCAGACGCGAAGAGAAAAGAGTTCACCGCTCCAAGAAGCATGCTTTGGAAGAGCAAAACATGCGGGAACTCGAGCAAACCAGAGAGGCGTACGGACCGACACGAAAGTTTTACCAAGCGATAGCAGGTCACCGAAACAACGTTGTACCTAAGGTAACCTGCTGTCGCAACAAGGATGGAGATCTGGTCAGTAACCAGCCAGAGGTCCTCTCGCGGTGGGCTCAGTACTTTGATGAACTACTCAATGACCAGTTTAGCGAACAGCTAGAAGCGCCACTAGCAGATGGTGACATGCTACTTCCACCTAGCATAGAAGAAACACGAAAGGCTATCCGTCGGCTGAAAAATAACAAGGCACCCGGAACCGACGGAATTGCAGCCGAACTGGTCAAGAATGGAGGTGCACGACTAGAAAACGAGATTCATCAAATTGTTACTGAGGTGTGGGATAGCGAATCGATGCCTTGTGATTGGAATTTCGGCATCATCTACCCCATATACAAGAAGGGAGATAGGTTGGACTGCAACAACTACAGGGGTATTACGGTGTTGAATACCGCCAATAAAATATTCTCCCTGATCCTTCAGGATCGCCTTGTCCCGCACGTCGAAGAGATAGTCGGAAACTATCAAAGAGGATTCCGAAACGGAAAATCTACCACTGATCAGATCTTCACCATGCGGCAGATCTTGGAGAAGATGGCTGAATACAGACACGACACATACCATCTCTTCATTGACTTCAAAGCCGCATATGATAGCATAGCCAGGGTAAAACTGTATGACGCTATGAGCTCTTTTGGAATCCGGCCAAACTGATAAGGCTAGTTAGAATGACTATGACCAACGTCACATGCCAGGTGAGGGTGGATGGAAAACTCTCAGGACCTTTTGCTACCACCAAAGGTCTGCGCCAGGGGGACGGGCTTGCTTGTCTCTTATTCAACCTGGCGCTAGAGAGAGCCATCCGTGACTCGAGGGTGGAGACTACGGGAACCAAGTCAACCCAGATCCCGGCATACGCTGATGATATAGACATCATTGGTCTGCGGCTCTCCTATGTAGCAGAAGCCTACCAAGGGATCGAGCAGGCGGCAGAGAACCTCGGTTTGCAGATAAACGAGGCAAAGACCAAACTGATGGTGGCAACATCATCGGGCCCGCCAACAAATAATCAGAATCTACGTAGGCGTGACGTGCAGATAGGTGAACGCACGTGGCAAGATGGCGTGGAGGCGTCCGCCATTAAGGCCGGGATAACGGACTGGCAGACGAAGGCGCGAGACCGTGAGCGGTTTCGGACACTCCTGAGGCAGGCCAAGACCGCAAAGCGGTTGTAGCGCCGGATAAGTAAGTAAGTATGCTATGATATGCAACTTTGAAGTCAATTAATAGATGGTGTGTTAAGCGTCCTTATTTTTCCCAATATCTGCTACAAGGTGAATCTTGCCTCGATGGTATGGCCGGTACGTCATCTGCATTGTCGTTTATAATTTGACGATCGTATGTTGTTAGGAGACCCATACAAAAATTAACGATAACGAACGACGTTACGGTTTGCGATTCCACCCATTGTAAATAATTATAATTCTTGAAGTTGTTACAATTCTCATTGATGTTAAAAATGATAACCTAATATTAATATTTTAATTTATTTATACTCATGAATTATCTATGATTTTTATCTTTGATAGCGATTGCTGTGCTTTTTTGTGTTTGTTGAAAAATTGTTGCTTTTCTAATTATCATATAAAAATAATAAATATCAAGACATGATTATCTATTAATTTGCTCATCCACGGCGCTTATAACAGGTGTTCAAACATACTGCATTGGTTTGCGATAAATAGGCGTTACGCGTAACGCTAGCGTAACATAGAGGGCTGAGCCTTACCTTTAACTTCAATTTTTATGCACACAACACTTAAACACTTGAACACTTGACAAATTATATCACCAATTGTTCAGGGCCACTGTTGTTAATTGTGGACTTTTTTTACATTCGCAGTTAGCGGCTAGTCAAAGTCAATTTTTGTTCATGATCAAGTGTGGTGGAAAAAGGTTTCTTTCCTTCTAGCTTCAAATAACGACACCGATGTAGGAATAGGGTAAAAGTACCTATAGTGGTGCTAGTACCAATAGTGGTGGTATTGCACTAAAATGCGTCTCATACGATAAATTAAAAGTAGTTAAGTTATCTACGATAGTGTGAAATGTTCTCTAGCCTTTTACATAGGATTTAAAAATGAAATGGGGCCATTCCATTTCTTAGTGACCGAAAAATCCATTATTTTATAAAAGGTATCAACATTTTTCCAAAATCCTTAGGATTTCATAGCGATACTCATATTTTTGTTAACGTTCTAAATGACCACATAACAACGCAATTATTAGTTTTTAACATAAATGTTATCAAATGATTTTGTTTTATTCTAATTCATTGACTTTTGACCATATTTACGTATTTTTGAGTGTTTTTTTTTTACGATAGTGCCATTATAGGTACACCAAACAGGCATGTTCCTATAGTGGTCCTAGTTCTAAAATCAATAAAACAGGTAAAGTTAGATTTTTTTCGACGATATTTTTGACAAGTCGTACTGTTTTCATTAAAATAAGCAACACAAATGAGTTTTCTGTAAATAATTTACCAAACAAAGGCCAAAATTCGCTTATTTGGCTGAGTGAAAAATCGACTTCAAATCAAGCAAACTCTTCTGGGTATGGGTTGACGACAGGTGTTATTCAGTACTTTAGTCAATATTTTCATCAACCAAATTCATACATTTTTTTACGATCAAATTACGAAAGAAATCATTATCATCGCAGTAATCCTTGCTATTCATACGAAAACAGCTTCAAAACTAAGTTCCATTGATATTATACACTGTTTTTAAGGCATCTTTGTTTACCACCACTATAGGAACACAGTACGACGACTATAGGAACCATACCACCATTTTAGATACAACGAAGCAGTCACAAAAATTTGTATTTTTTTTCGTAAAATTTATGTATTTCGTGGTAAAAATGGTTGTGATTGCGAAGATAAAACATATTCCACCTGTTATGTGTTAAAATATTCAGAAATTGTCCTTCGTCACACTTTAAATCCATTAAAATACATCTGTACCTCTACAAATTGCACCACGATTGGTACATTTACCCTATTTTTATGTCTGTATTTTTCCGGGCAGCGTTTTCTCTTAGTATATAGTTTCCTTAATGACCTATTTCCTATTCCCAGCCCTTATTTATACTACTTCTTTTCGCGCCAAAATTACCCTACGTTTTTCTATAGGCTAAAAGTATTTATCTTAAACATATCTTATGTTTAAGCTAATAGCCAGCTTTCTATCCTATTCTATCATATGCCCTATATTATGTCCTTATCTAGACAATGCATTTTTACGTAATTTACTTGCTATAATTATTATAGCATTATAGCTATATTATTATTCCTATGCTTCCTATCCTTCCTAGCCTACCATAAACGATTGCTACCATAATTGCTTGCTATAATTGATTATTCTTAGTATTATACTAATTGCCTAACTACCAGGCGCTACACAAGGACTGTATAGGAACGTGGTCAAATATTAGCCAAAATCGGTTTGGCCATCTTGGATGCCATTTGACAGCAGAAAGTCCTATAAAAATTCATTATATTCTCAAACATTTACTATTACTAGAGGCATACATACTCTTCCTGTAAAATTTTGGAAATAATTGAGAATTTTCTTACAATTACCAGCCCGTTTCATAATTAAAATCATAAAAATTGATTAAAAAAATTGAATCGTAAAGGGGTGTAATGTGTTTGATGACTGTTACGGTTGCCATGTGGTATGTTTTGGGATAGTCACGGTATATTCGATTTTGGGACGGTTGCTATGTAGTAACTTTGAACTCGCGTTGGTCAGGTGGCCTTCGTCATCGTTTGCCGAATTAAGTAGAACTGAGGTGGATACTGTTTCGAAGCGGACGTTCGACACTTGATCGTCCAGGCGATCATAGAAACCTTTAGGAGGTTTCCCTTACTGGAAACGTTGGAGTTTAGAGGCCTTACCTTGGGCAGGGGGACATATCTAAACTCTTTAAATGAGAACTCGATAGATGTAGGATGGGCATAGTCCTATCCTGACAGTCCGAACGAATCTGACCTGCCATGATCGGAGTTGGTTTTATTTATACTCAAAAGAAGTTAAGGGTTTCTCACATTTAGTTCCGGGTTGTATGTTGGAAAGTTATTGTTTTCACTAAGCTAGTTACGTTTGTCTTTTGTTGACAAGAATGATGGTTCTTGTCACTAAGTTCCTGTTTTGGGTTTAATGCTTATACTGTTCCTGCTTTGGGTTATAATGCATAAAATGTTCCTGCTTTGGGTTATAATGCATAAACTGTTCCTGCTTATGTTGTACGTTTCGGTTGGTTCTGTTAAGTGTGTCACAATTGTTTTTATATGAACGGTGTGGCTTGAGCTCTTCCGGGTGTGTATGGTATGATCTGATTTGCTGAGTGTTTTATAATGGATGTGTTGCAATGGTGTGATTTGGCTTTCCAAAGTGTGTTACTATGTGTCTATGGCTGATAGTGTGTATTACAATATGTTCTGTATAGCAGATATGCTACACCTCCCCCCTTTAATAGAATAACGTAATGAATTACAATGATTGAAGTTATTCTCCTGTGTACTTAATTAGTCTGTTTTTGTGTACTGTAGAGGTTTTCTTTGTTGTATTGTTTTGTATTACGCAATTAGGCCCTTGGTCTTTACTACTGTGAAAGGTCCAATGTAGACTGGATCTAATTTTTTTCTGTTTTCATTTTCCAAATATACCTGATCTCCTATCTTTATAATGAGTGGTACTGTATCTTTATTTAAGATGTGCTGTCTTCTATTCTTTGCTTTTATCAAATTTTCTCTAGCTATTTCGTTTGATTTTTGGAGTTTATATTTCATTTCGAAATAATATTGGTCAATATTATAAACTGGTTCTATTTTTGTTTTGAATATATCTTGTGGTAAATTCGCTTTTCTTCCGAATACCAGTTCGTATGGTGTGTAGTTTGTGTCAGTGTGTTCTGTTGTATTGTAAACAAATTCGTAAAATTTTGTCCAATCATCCCAGTCATCATGATGTTCGTTTGTATAACTTCTTAGGTATTCGTTTAGACATCTATGATTTCTTTCTAATGATCCTATTGTCTGTGGGTGGTAAGCTGTGCTAAACGTCTGTTTGATTTTTAAGATTTCTGAGATTTTGTGTAATATTTCATTGTTATATTCTAGTCCTTGATCTGATTTTAATTCGATAAATGTTCCAAATGTAAGAATAAAGTTTTCTACCAATGCTCTTGCTATAGTATTTGCTTCTTTGTTATGGATAGGTATTACTACGATATATTTTGTTAAGTCACATTGTATGGTTATTGCATACCTGTTGTTTTTGTTAGTTTTTGTTAGAGGTCCTACTGTGTCGATTGAAATTATGTTAAATGGTTTTGTCGGTGTTGTAGTTACAACTTCCTTCGTCTTCCTTAGTATGTCTAATCGTCTTATTAACTATGCATGCCTTACAATTTCGTACGTATTTCTTGATATCATCTTTCATATTTTTCCATTTGTATTTTTCCCTTATTTTCTGGTACAGTCTGTACTGGCCTATATGTCCTCCCGAAGGGGTCATATGATAATCTGAAATTATTCTCAGCCTATCTTTCTCTGTTGTTATCCATCTAGTTGGAGTAAACAGGATTATTTCAAACTTGGTAATGGCTCTATTGGCGATTTCCTTAATAGTTTGTTGGGAATATTCTTTGAATAAGTGGTCTTCTTCTGACCATGCTAGCTTGTTTCTTCCATATTGTTTCGCGATTTTGCACATTCTTAGAAGAGCAAACTCTAATGCTTGACTTCCATTTACATCTTTTCTCAAAAGAAATTTTCCTAGTGCTTTACCATATGAATGGTTGTATATAATGAATTCAACGTTGTTCTTATTTCTCTGCGTACATATTTTCAATACCTTTCTCACTTCTGAAGGTCTATCTGTTTTCCACATCGCGGGGTGATCAATCCCTGTTGTTGCGATTGGTTTATCTTTGTTTGGATCAGTTTTCACGTTATTTTTCTCAACCATGGCTCTCGTATTAACCATTAAAATCGTTTTGGATTTTGGTATTGATGCCTTTAGGTCATCCGAGTTAAGGATTATTCTTGATAGTGCGTCTGCCGCAACATTTAGCTTTACCTGCTAAATATTCTATTTCAAAGTCAAATTCTTCTAAATCTAGCCTCATTCTAGTAAGCTTAGAAGTAGGATTTTTCATACCAAATAAGTAAGCTAGTGGTCTATGATCTGTTCTAACTATAAATTTTTGTCCATATACATAAGGTTTAAAATAATTAATTGCCCAATGTATAGCTGTAAGCTCTTTCTCGATAATTGGCTTATTCTTTTCCCCTGGGGTAAAACTTTTACTCGCAAACGCGACTGGTAAATCGTTTCCATCTGTTATTTGTGATAACACTGCACCACATGCCATATCCGATGCGTCTGTCGTAATTATGAATTGCTTTTTAAAATCTGGATATTGTAAAATTGTGGGTGAGAGTAAGCTTTGTTTCAATGTATCGAAAGCTGCTTGACATTCTGAAGTCCATGCAAACTTAACGGCTTTCTTAATCAAATTATTAATTGGTTTAGCTATCTTAGCAAAATTCTGTACAAATTTACGATAATAATTACAAAATGCGACAAAACGTCTTGCTTCATCAGCATTAGTAGGAATCGGGAAGTTTTTAATTGTGTCAAACTTCGCGTCGTCCGGATAAATTCCTTTATCTGTTATTTTATGACCTAAGTACGTTACTTCTGTTTTAAAGAAACAACATTTCTCTGCATTTAGTTTAAGGTTATACTTTCTTAGTCTATCAAAAACTTTACCTAAATTACTGATATGATGCCGTGCACTGCATCCAGTAACTATAATATCATCTATATATACAAATGCTAGCTCTGGTGTTAAACCAGCCATAGCGATAGCCATCATCCTTTGAAAGCTGTTTGGGCTAATGTTGAGTCCAAATGGCATTCTTGTAAACTGATAGTGGCCTGTAGGTGTCGAAAAAGCTGTGTATTTTCTCGAATTTTTATCAAGTTTGATTTGATGGAACCCTGACATCAAATCCAATGTGCTGAAATATTTGGCTCTTCCTAGCTGATCTAGTATCGTGTCTATGCGAGGTAAAGGGAATTTGTCTGGTAAAATTTTCTTGTTCAATTGCCGAAAATCCACTACTAAACGCCATTTCTTCTTGCCTTCAACTGATTTCTTTGGTACTAATAGTATCGGTGAATTATATGACGAAACAGAATGTTCAATAATGTTATTTTTCAACATCTTTTCTACCTGTGATTGCATTTCCTCTGTTTGTGAATGTATTTGTTTATAATTTGGTATATAAGAAGGAATATTATCTTTTAATGAAATTTCCTGGGTATAAAAATTGTTAGTAGAGACCGGTTCATCTTCTAAACAAAATATATCCGAGAATTTTGTGATAAGGTTTTCTAACTCTTCTCTTGCTATTTGTGGAATATTTTCTATATGGATTTTGTTATGAATTTTCTGAATTCGTTCCTTAGATGAGTCAAGCTTCTTCTGTAATTGCTCATACTCTCTTCATGGTTCAACTTCTGGTGTATAAGATTTTATGTTAAAAGAAACATCTTTATCCGTGGTATTAATGAATTTGATATACTGATTACGTTTTGAGACTATTGTGTTTCCGCAAAATACCCCTGGTTGGATTTCTTGTGATAAGATGATTGAATCTTCTGTCAAGTTTGGTATGGTTATTTTTCGTACTACTTCACTTCGTTTTGGTAAAATATAATTTCCATTTACATTGTCTTCTATTGGATGTGAAATCAATCCGTTATCAGATGAGAAGTATATCATCCAATTAACATAATCAACAATACATCTGTGCTTTATAAAGTCTTTTCCTAACAGTCCGTCAGAAAAATGGATTCTACGTCTTCTATTATATGAAATTCGTGTATAATGGAATAATCGCCAAAGTGAATTGTTGTCATAGCAGTACCTAAAGTCTCTGATTCATGGTCACTAGAGCTTATCAAAGTTAATTTTTTAGATGTATTGATCTTGCAACCTGGTTTTAATTTACTAGCTTTAAGTACGGATACGGTTGCTCCTGTATCTATGATGAGTGTGCTATAGATTTCCTTTGTAATTTCTATTTTTACTTTAACAAAATTATCTGCATCAGTGTTTATGGTTAGTATAGGGTATTTTCTGATACTTGAGAGTGGCCTAAAAAATTATTCTGTTCTTCGGCTGTTACTGTGTTATGAATAGGCGCTCGATTATTTTGCCAATTGCTATTATTTCTATTTGATTGTACGTACTGGTTTCTGTTGGAATAATTTTGTCGATTTGCATGCTGATTTCTGTTGTTGTTAGTGTTATTGTTGTTATATCTGAAGTTATTATTATTTCTGTTGTTGTTCTGTCCATATCTTGCGGGTGGGAACCTGGGTGGGATTTGTGTCTGATATCTATTATTATTTGAGAATTTTTTGAATTTGTCCCTTCCTTGGTAGTTGTTTCCATACCCTCTATTGTTCCTGGTAGCGTTTGAATATAGGATCTTTGTCTGATCATTCTTTCCCTTTTTCGTTCTATCTTCTAGCTCCAACTTTACAGCTTGCTCTATTGCTTCATGCAAGGTTTCGAATTTACTTGATCTCATTATAATTTTGGTCTCGCCATCTTTAAGTCCATAACTCAATGCACTGATTCCTGATTTAGTTGCCTTTTTTCTAGCTACTTCTGGCGCTATCTCTTCTGCAATGTATGCCTCTTCTAGTTGTTGCGTTAATTTTTCAATAACGCTTCCAAAATCTTCTATCGTTCCAGTCTGTTTAGTATTGTCCATTTTTGATACTACGATCTCTGGTGTTACCTTTATGCTGCATCTGTCTTGTAGTTTGTTAACTATATCTTCAATTGAAGTTGGGGCTTCCCCTACTACAATTCGTGCTTTTCCTGTTAGACGTCCTAGTACCAGTTGTATTACTGTTTCTTTATTTTCTGGCTTTACTATTTTCTTTAATACATTTAAGTTTGACACCACACCTTTCAAATCCTTCTCATTACCATCATACTTTGATATGAGAGAAGTGGTGATTTTAATCAATTGCATAATGTCAGCCATTTTGTCAGGTTTCGTTTCTATTGTTATGTCAATTGGTTCTCTGATAATGTCGTATTTAACGAATCTGGATGTCTCTCGAAGTGTATTTTTATGCACTTATTTATTTCGTAGTATACGTATCTACTCTTCTTAACTAGCTTTGTTAATATTTCATCTTTAATAGACGATTCGTGCTTTCGTAGGAGTTCTTGTATTTCGTCGTATATTTCCTTAGTATTATCCCTTAATGTTGTTAACGCGCAAAGCCTATAACATCTGTTCAGCTGTTTCACCTGATCATAAATTCTATCTAATATTTCTATTTTCTCGAATAGTTTTTGCATATTTATGCAGCCTCATCAGTAAAATTGCATATTTACGGTTGGGAGACTTGTCCATTCTCGTCTGCCGATCCAGATTAGGCAGTGATCTCGCCTTGTCTTTTCGTCTTCCACGTTGGGAACGGTTGTTCCATTCAATCACACTAGTCACATCTCGTATACCGTAGTCTCGTCATTCATTCTATCACCTTTCAAATGAACATCACTTCTACATAGGTATTGCTTATGGTTTCACTGCACTGCTTCTCATTACTCATAACATCATTATTTCCGTTTACTTTAGTTTTGGGGTCGATGCGATGTTCCTCACTTCAAGGTAGCTCTAATTTGCAAACTGATCGCTTAAGGGTTTATTCATAATGTTGTTGCATTTTTGCACGTTGAGGAAGGTTGTCAAAACACTTTTTTTTTACATAATTGCTTTATATCACACTTTTTTCGCCCTTCAAACGGTTCATCACTTATATTTTCGATGAGTTGTCATTTTGTACACCACACTGTGTTTGCTTTTGGTCGCTCATTCATAGCGATTGTTTTTTTTTATATGGGTCACTTGTGCCAGCTGCGTTGTTCAATACAAATTTGCACATTTGACACTTTTATCCGTCGTATACCGGTTATGGTCAAAAACGCACTTTTTTTTACACTATTTGATGCGTTAGCACGACACTGCTGTACGTTACCGTTGTACGTATCACAAATAATTTGTTTATACTTCTGCCCGCCGATTGCAGATTAAGGTCACGGTCGCCATGTAATGTGTTTGATGACTGTTACGGTTGCCATGTGGTATGTTTTGGGATAGTCACGGTATATTCGATTTTGGGACGGTTGCTATGTAGTAACTTTGAACTCGCGTTGGTCAGGTGGCCTTCGTCATCGTTTGCCGAATTAAGTAGAACTGAGGTGGATACTGTTTCGAAGCGGACGTTCGACACTTGATCGTCCAGGCGATCATAGAAACCTTTAGGAGGTTTCCCTTACTGGAAACGTTGGAGTTTAGAGGCCTTACCTTGGGCAGGGGGACATATCTAAACTCTTTAAATGAGAACTCGATAGATGTAGGATGGGCATAGTCCTATCCTGACAGTCCGAACGAATCTGACCTGCCATGATCGGAGTTGGTTTTATTTATACTCAAAAGAAGTTAAGGGTTTCTCACATTTAGTTCCGGGTTGTATGTTGGAAAGTTATTGTTTTCACTAAGCTAGTTACGTTTGTCTTTTGTTGACAAGAATGATGGTTCTTGTCACTAAGTTCCTGTTTTGGGTTTAATGCTTATACTGTTCCTGCTTTGGGTTATAATGCATAAAATGTTCCTGCTTTGGGTTATAATGCATAAACTGTTCCTGCTTATGTTGTACGTTTCGGTTGGTTCTGTTAAGTGTGTCACAATTGTTTTTATATGAACGGTGTGGCTTGAGCTCTTCCGGGTGTGTATGGTATGATCTGATTTGCTGAGTGTTTTATAATGGATGTGTTGCAATGGTGTGATTTGGCTTTCCAAAGTGTGTTACTATGTGTCTATGGCTGATAGTGTGTATTACAATATGTTCTGTATAGCAGATATGCTACAGGGGTTTTAGAAACAAGCTGCTGTAATGAACTTTTGGCTACTTGTCAAATTGTTCTACATTATTTGACCTCGTTCCTACACAGTCCTTGGTTTTGACGATTGTTTATTTTGAAAGGAGTGAACAAAAAATGAAGTTAGTCAAACCAAAAAGAACTTTAAACGATTGTCAAAATGTGTTCATATATTCGCGATCCCTGCTAATATTGAATAAGGAGTATTTTTCGTGTATTGAGTAGTAATGCACAAAACATATTCCTGAAGCTACTAGTATTGCCTTTCTTTCTATTCCAGGCAACGTGGCGTGGGAGAGAAAGCTTGTTTTTAGAACGGATTTGACGATGCATACAGCTTATGATTATAAGAACAATATAGAACCTGCAAGTATTACCGCGCTAGCCATCTCCAAGGACCATCACACATTATATGTTGGTAAGAAAATTATTATTCTACGCACAAAGCATACATTTTCCTAGATATACTGAATACATCGATCTATTATTTTCATTTTTTTTTTGCAGGGGATGCCCGAGGACGAGTATATGCTTGGAGTGTGGCAGACTCATCATCAGGTTGTCAAGCGCGTCTAATAACTCAAAAAGTAAATAAATGTTCTAGTTTAGAACATTAAGAGTACAGCAGTTCGTCGTACCTACAACATATGAACTATATGGGATGGAAAATTTTCAGCAAAGCATAGGTCCCTGCTTTAAACAATACATCCTGCAGATTACGAAAATATGATTTACTTTTTTGTCCCATCGCACTCAAAAAAGATGAGTTATTCCGCTTGCCGTCGTGACACCCCATTGAAGTGATATGACATATATTTATTTTGAACGATCTTTCGAGTGCGCCCACAAACAATTGTTAAAAAATTGTAAACCCATACGGTTCTTTAAAAAAATCATTTCCAACCTAGAACCGCCATTAGGCACATTTGTCCCATAGGCAAAATACGTTGTGATGGCTGGTATCTTTACTGTCAATGAGTGATGGATGTGCTTCTGCAAATTTGGCAGTACTGGGTAGAAAGTATGCGTAGAAAGTGCTCCGTGAGAAGTGCTAGTAGATAATGGTCTGTTCATTCAATTTCTCATATTCTGGATTTGGCGGGAATCAATTCTTGGGACTTGTACAAATAACCTACAAAATAAAATATATCTAGATGCAATTTTCTTATCAAGCTTTACGTATTAAATAAAAGCGCCAATGCTAACTTGCCTATGTCAGGTCCTAGAGGTTCTCGTCAGCGCTGCCAGGTTCAAATGTCTTATTACGAGGGTAAAAGTGCTAACGAATGAACATGCAATAGACCAGTATGTAAAAAAAAAGTACTAAAAGAGTTTCGTACGTATGCGTTTCATGTGAACCAGGTCCTAATGAAGCAAATATGTGTTATAGATGCTTGAAATAATTAATCTAGGTGCTCCTTTTGCTGTCGAAAAAAGTCTTGTCCTCTTCTTTTGGCCATTTAGAGCTGTGATGAAATCAAATTTTTGTAATTGTTCAATAGCTCAATCAAAAAAAAAAACCGATGTGTTTTGTACGGTGGTTCAACTTAGACTCTAACATTTATTTCATCATTTCAATAGACGTACGCGTTCTCACTAACACTAACTAACTCTTATCGTTATGGACTAAATTATGGCTACTTGTATGCTATTACCTTTCAGCATACATCTCGGCGCTAACATTTCCCGACCACCAAAATTGAAAATTTTACAATTCACGTCAACATAATTCAATCCCTTAAGTACTTCACTTCTATGATCAATACTGTGCTATTTATGAGCCACATTCGATTTCATGCAACATGCTTCATAATTCATAATACTTCATATAATACAATAGATGATATTTTATAATAGATTATACTCCTCACTTTCGTAGATTATAAGCAAAAAAAAAACCTTAGCTCGACAAAAAAAACTAACCAAATGTTTAACTCGACAAAAAAAAACTGTCACACGAGATTTTCGCCTCAGTTCATGTGTTTCCTTTCATCGTATAAAGTTCATTGTCTTCCAATGGTAGTACGCAAACTCTACTAACTGGCCTCTTTAGTTCTTTTGCTTGTGGTGTACGTAACGTGACTACTCTTACGGTGCCGTCTGGTCCTGGGTGTACATCGATTATTCTCGCTAATGGCCATTTTAGCGGTGGCACATTATCTTCTCGTACGATTACCATCATTCCAGGACAGATCAGTCGTACTGGGCCTCTCCATTTGGATCTAGTCTGCAGCTGTTGAAGATATTCCACATGCCAACGCTTCCAAAAATGCTGTAGTCGATGTTGAACGTGTCTCCAATGGTTCAAGCGGTTCTCGGGGATATTTTTTACGTCTACTTCCGCTAAATGTTGCATATTTGAACCTGTGAGAAAATGACCTGGTGTTAGTACTTCATAATCATTTGGACTGTCCGACAATGGTGAAATCGGACGGGAATTCAAACAAGACTCAATCTCGGCCAATAGTGTCACCATGTCTTCGTGTGACACCGATGATGTGCCCAACACACGCAGTAAATGACGCTTCATTGATTTCACTGCTGCTTCCCATAAGCCTCCAAAGTGTGGCGCGCGAGGCGGGATAAACTTCCATCTGATCTGCTGTTCAGCTGTCCAGGTCCAAATACTTTGCTGATGATCAGTAGAGTTGAAGAGCTCATACAACTTGTTCAACTCATTCGCTGCTCCCTTGAAGTTGGTACCATTGTCAGAATGAATTTCCGTTACCGTTCCTCTTCTAGCGATAAATCTCCGTAATGCTGCCAGAAACGCTGGTGTGCTTAGGTCGGAAACCAATTCCAGGTGCACTGCGCGTGTAACAAAACACACAAACACTGCAATAAACGCCTTCACTGGAGCTGCTCGCCGATGGCTCCCCTTCAAGAAAACTGGACCACAATAGTCGACACCAGATACTGCAAACGGCTTTGCTTGGGAAACTCTACATTTCGGCAAATCTCCCATCGGTTGTTCAGTAGATTTCGGGTTGCACCTAAAACATCTAATGCACCGATTATAAATCGTCTTGACCACTGACCTTGCACCGATGATCCAAAATTCCTGACGCAATGTTGATAGCATCATTTGTGGGCCTGCATGATGATACTTTATGTGGCAATAGTATGCCAGCAATTTCGCCAACATATGTCCTTTCGGAATGATTATCGGGTACTTCATCGAATGGCTTGTTTCCGCATGCCGTAGTCTGCCATTCACGCGCATCAGGCCTTCCTCATCAATCCATGGATCACATACTCGTACTGCTGAGGAACGGGCCACTCCCCTTCCGGCCTTCAACTCCTTCATCTCTTGGGCAAATCCATCCATTTGTGCCATTCTACACAGCATCTTTTTTGACCCTTGTATTTCCTCGCTAGTGAGACGTTCAATCACAAGCCCTCTCTTCTTCGTTTTGGAGCCTCTCCTTATGTTGTCTAAAAACCGTACACAGTATCCAACAACTCGACGAAGTTTACTGTATGTAGAATATTTAGAAAAGAGTTCATCCCAACCACTCTGAACTTCGGTTGACACCAATGCAGCTGTTGTCTTCTCTTCTCCTGTCGCCTCTGCTGGTTTAGTAAATGCTGATCTTGGCCACTCATCTTCATTTTTTACTAACCACGATGGCCCCGACCACCATAGCTGGCACTTCACTAAGGCTGCTGGCTGACATCCTCTCGATACCAAGTCTGCGGGATTTTTAATGCCTGGGACATGCCTCCACTGGCATCCATTAGTAAGAGATTGGATTTTGGCCGTCCTATTTGCCACAAACGTTTTCCAACCTTGATGAGGTGAGGTGATACAATACCATGTGGTCATCGAATCCGTCCACAGATAGCATGGTGCTTCCGGCAATCTTGCTTTTCTAATAAAATTGTATAAGTTGCTCGCAAACAATGCTGCACAAAGCTCCAGTCTTGCAATTGTAAGTCGTTTCGCGAGAGGTGCCACCTTGGACTTAGATACAAGCAGATTAGCCACACATACTTCTTCTGTCTTGCACCTCAAATACGCACATGCCCCATATCCTTTCTCCGACGCATCACAGAAATGTGGTATTGTAAATCGTCGCTCATCGTAGGATTGGAAAATCGTGGAACACTTACGTTATTCAACTCTCCCAAGTGGCTGCAAAACGTTGCCCATTGCTTCTGCAATACTTCTGGTAACTCCTTGTCCCATGGCCACATTGATCCGTCTGCCTCCTTCAATGTCCACAACCGTTGCATAAAAAGTTTTGCCACCATCTTTATAGGGTCCACAAAACCTAATGGATCGTATATCTTGGCAATACTTCCCATCACTTGACTTTTTGTCGGTGGCTTCGATACATCTACGCAGGGAACTCGTACCCTCAATCGATCTGTCTTTGGGTCCCAAGTTAAGCCTAACGTGCTTATGGGTTTCGTATCGAGACTCCTCTCCTTCTCTTCAGGTTGAGCCAACTCTTCATTGGGTAATCCGTCTAAAGCTGATGCACGATTGGATGCCCACTTTCTCAACTTGAATCCTGCTCGATCCATCATTTCTATCACTTGATCACGAATGTGTATCGCTTCTGCCTCTGTTTCTGCTCCTGAGAGCAAATCGTCGACATAAAAGTCATCATACCATGTCTTTGCCATTGGAAATTCATTCTCATGGTCTTCAAATATCTTCCTTAATGTGCGTATTGCCAAGTATGGAGCGCATGTAGTTCCATATGTAACCGTGTTTAGTTGATAAACGGCAATTGGATGACTGCTATCTTCCCTCCATAAGATTCGCTGAAGATTTTTGTCACTCTCCGACACTAGAACTTGTCTATACATCTTCTCAATGTCTGCAACCATTGCGACTGCTTTCATTCTGAAACGCAGTAATATTGGCTCTATGTCCTCTTGCAACCTAGGTCCTGCTAACAGGAAATCATTTAAGCTGTGACCTGTCCTGCATTTACAAGATGCATCAAACACCACTCGGCATTTAGTTGTAGTACTATCTGCTTTCCACACAGCATGATGTGGAAGATAAAAACATGGTGTATTTTCCTTTAACTCGTCTTCGTCATACATGCAAACCTTGCTCATATGTCCTAACTTTAAATACTCAGACATGAACCTTTTATATGCTTCGCTCAACTTCGCATCATTCCTCATACGACGTTCCAACGCAGTAAACCGTTTCTCAGCTACTGGTCGTGAATCTCCTAGCTTGTGCATAAAATTATTGACCTTTGGAAGCTGAACGATGTATCTTCCCTCTTCTGTTCGTTTGGTAGATTCTTGGTACCATCTCTCGCATTCCTGGTCATCGCTGGAAAGAATTCGATCTTCAGGTATAGCTTCCAAACTCACCAGTTTCTCCAACAAGCTGCTCAAGTCTTCTTCTTCATTGATGCAGGAACATGCCATCTGGTTGCTCATGCTGGTATCATGCTGATTCTCTTCTTTACCGCTGATTATCCAACCAAAGCTAGTCTCCAATAACTTAGGCAAATGTGGGGCAATACATAACTGCCCTTGTTGTAACAGCTCAGCAAACAGCTCTCCTCCAATCAGCATATCAATCTTGTCACTACGGAAAAATGCTGGATCTGCTAAAGTTACTCCTACCGGCATATTCCACCTTTCCGTGTTTTTCATGCGAAAAGGAAAATCCGATGTCACCTTTGGTAGTACCAAACAATCAAGCGTTGCGGCAAACTCAGCTACACGTGACTTGACGATTGCTGTCACAACGGATACAGCCCTTACTTCTACCGCTGCGATTCCCGATAATGGTCTTGCAAGTCGTCGTTTTCTCAGTCTCAACTGCTGCACTAATTGCTCACTGATAAAATTTGACTGGGAACCTTGATCTAATAATGCTCTAGCAATCATCTCCTCGCCATGTTCATTGCACACTAAAACTCGTGCTGTCGACAACCAGACCATCTGCTCCTTGGCAGCTTTTACATGCGTTGTAGCGTTTATAGTTTCTTCTCGACTTGGTGGGGTTGGAAAGGCAATACGATTACATAATAACATATGATGACGTCCCTTGCACTTCTCACATCTTGTTGATGAACGGCAGAAAATAGATCGATGATTTTTAGTCAAGCAATTGAAGCATAGTGCATTCTTTTGACTACTTCCTGGCGTTCTATTCCTGAGAGCCGCTCAAATGATGGACACCTTGCTACTGGATGATCACCCTGGCATACAATGCAACATTTTGTAACGGCTTTGTGTGCTTGGCTCGCACATACTAAAGTTGCGTTCGGTTTCGTTACCTTCTTTCTCTGCCCGTTGTTCTCTGCACGACTTGAAATGGGATCATTAGCTGCTTTTGTAGATATTCTGTTTGTCCCATCGGTAACGGTGTTGTTCAAAATCTTTATCCTCTTTTCACAGAATTCCATCAGGTCATAAAAATTGTCTTCAGTGTCAGCTGCAAAGATTTCGTATGCCATTAACGTATCCTGATGAATTTTGCATCTTACCAGACTTGTTAAAGGTGTAGCCCATTTTGATACTGGCTCCTTTAGTCGTTCCATTCCCCGCACCAACCGTCGAGATTCATTAACGATTCGAGTCAACTCTTCGGGTGTTGCTGCTGCCATTGGTTGAAGATCCATGAGCGCCTTAAAATACTCGCGCTTCAGCTTCTTTTCATCATCGAAACGCTTCAAAAGCGCCTTCCATGTACTCGAATAGTTCTCCCCCACAAGTTGAACATGTTCAAATTGTCGAGCTACATCTCCTCTCAACGACGCCAGTAAATATTGCAGCTTCATAACTTCAGACAACTCCACTACCTCGTGCACCATCGATTCGAAACGATCCTTAAAACTCATCCATTGCGTACTATCACCACTAAACGTAGGAAGCTCTATTTTCGGTAAACGCACTTGTGAACTCGAAAACATTGTGTTCGTCATAGTACTGTTCGCGATCGGTCGTACACTTTCATCAAAAAACCCTTCACTTTGTGATACTTTCTTTGAAACTCCTTCCTCTCACTTCTTAACTGTACCTCATCACACTCATCATACTCCAATAACAACTTTTCCCGCACGCTTTCATAAGTCTTTTTTGCCTCTTCCAAGGACAAAAGCTGACTACTTAATTCACAACGTTGTGCATCCACGTAATTATCCATAAATTCTTCAACTTGCTCTAGGCCTGCCAATCGATCTTGGTAAATTCTTATCCACGGCACCATTTTTTCTGCTTCTTTCGATGCTTTCAGCATTTTAAATTTCAACGACACTCCTCAAATTGCGATGGCGAACACTGACGCCAACTCGGTCACGATGGCCGAAACACACTAACCGCAAACTGATTGTCCTAGCAACGATCTTTCCGACGCTAAACTTGTTCTAATTTTCACACGATTTTACCACTCCTAGCATTCGGACCCGCGAATTGGCCGAAATACACTTCTCATCCCAACTCAGGAGCAGGTCCAACACAAATGTGTGTAGTTTTCTAGCAACCAACAAAAAAAACAATTTTACGTCACCTATAGTTTCGCGCACCTCTGTAACTCGGACCCACGCTATGGCCGAACTAACGCACACGCACAAATCGCTAGCACGATTGCTAAAGTTCTGCACTCTAAGCCGCCGACTCCCGGAAAAGTGGAATAATAGTCACAAAACTCTATGCCACTTCATGTGCACTCACGTAAAAAAAAAAACACGCACATAAAGGCATGCACCGGCAAATCGTACGCCTACACAAACAATCTCGTGGATTCAGCACAAGCAAAAAAACGATACAATCGCAGCGATCTTGTGATGAGAATCTAAATGTCCCGAATTCTATTGCGATTTTGACAACTCGTTTATCCCTTTTTGTTCGAAGGACCAAATGTTCAATAGCTCAATCAAAAAAAAACGATGTGTTCTGTACGGTGGTTCAACTTAGACTCTAACATTTATTTCATCATTTCAATAGACGTACGCGTTCTCACTAACACTAACTAACTATTATCGTTATGGACTAAATTATGGCTACTTGTATGCTATTACCTTTCAGCATACATCTAGGCGCTAACAGTAATGTTTCTAAAGGGAATCATAGACGTTTACATATACCCAAATAACTTAGAACAAAAGACCCATTTTATTATCATAAAAACTCTGCTAGTCACTAGATCTTTAAACTAAATTGAAATAAATTATTTCAACTTATAGCTATAAGCCTAACTTTACTGTCATTCGACCCTGTAAGAAATAACTATTTGCGTTCATCACTAGAAGCACTGTTATTATTAATGTTAAGAAAACTGGCCATGATATCTTTGGTATGTGGTTGATATGATCTCAAGTCGATTTTTAAATTGAGTTGCCAATAAAGCTTCATTGTACCTAATTATGATGTTTATTAATTATTTCACCATGAGAAACCATTAGGTAATAATAAACATGTCAAAATATGTACACATAACGAATGGGACAAAATTGTCCCTTTTTTTAATGTATACGCAGTTTATTTGTCAAAAATGTATATTTTTAACATGCAACTGCGTGCACCTTCCGATGGGGTTTTTTTTTTGTTACGCATTTATACACTATTGTCCCTTCATCCTTTATGAGAAAACAAAAAAAACCTTGTGAACTAGCTTAAGCCCTTCCGTTACTTCCGTGGGAGGTATCCTCTGTGCCTTGAGCAGCTCTTTTAGCGCCCTGATGTTACTTGAGCGGTAACGGCTGCTTCTTCTTCTGGCGTCAGGCCAGCACGCCTCTTCTGTCTCTCGCCCGATGGTGACGGCGACGTAGCTTGGCGCTGGTCTACTTCCGCAGTATGTTGCGCTGTGTGACCCTGCAGCTGACTGTCGGATAGTTGTTATAGTCCGACCCGTCTCTGCGTTCGCCTCCGGCTACGTTGTGGTATCGGAGGTGCTACTGCTGCTATTACTGGTGCTGTTGTGGCTTCAGCTGGTGTTGCATCGCTGTTTGCTGGCATGTACAACAGTCTTAACGCGGACGCCAGTTCCATGTCGCCAAGCTGCTCCGCGCGTAGCCGAGCTCTACGGGCCCTTGTTTGGCGGTTTCGGGCCGTTCGACGTACTGCAGCCTGATCGTCCTGCGCCTGCTCTGCGTTGACGGTTGCCTCTGCGGAGGCGGAATTGCTAAGCGTGTTCATCGCTGCCTCATCCTCTATCCAGCGCAGCTGCAGAACTGTGGTGATGCGTTGTGCCGCCTCCTTGATTCGGGTCCAAGAATCTGAACTTTGCAGTAACCTCCGCCCGATGTTCTCCTCGGTAATGGGACCGACCGTTCCCAGCTCCAGTAGGTCGCGCCGGACTTCTAAAAACCTCGGACAGTGGAACAGCACGTGAGCCACTGACTCGACCGAGCCTGTGCATTCCGGGCATTCTGGAGATGGAGTGAAGCCGCAGACGTGCAGAAACTCTCGGGAAAATCCATGTCCCGAGAGTATCTGGGCAAGATGAAAATCCACCTCACCCCGCTTTTGTACCATCCATGAATGCACATCGGGAATCAGGCGGTGTGCCCAACGTGTATAGCGGTTGGCTCCTGGATTGGCAGTGTTCGTGTCCCACTCCCGTTGCCATGCCGCTAGTGTCACAGCACGTTCCTCGCGTCGGATGACTGCTCGACTCGCCTCGGTATCGGCGAGGTATCGCTGGTGGCATCGCGCGTCCTCCCTTATCAAATGGTGATGTGGAATGAGCCCAGCCATGAGTACAGCTACGCTCATGGAGCGGAATCCGCTCACTACTCGCTGCGCCAGGTGTCGATGGGCACTTGCTAACATCCGCCGGCACCACTGGCGTTCCGTGGTCTCAGCCCAGATGGGTGCACCGTAACGGATGATTGACTCCGACACCCCGGCGAATAATCTCCGCTTGGCTAGCTGGGGCCCGCTGTGATTTCTCATGACGTTGGTCACTACCTTCACCACGCGACTGGTCTTGTCCACGACCATTTTCACGTGCGGTCGCCACAAAAGGTGGTCATGAATCATCACCCCCAGGTAGCGAATCGCCTGCTTGGAGCGAATCTCAACTCCACCCACTTGCATTGGTATCTCAGGATGCCCTCGGCGGAGGCTGGATATCATAAAGCATTCCGTCTTTTCTGGAGCCAGCTGCAGATGGAGTTGCCTCATCCACGTGTGCACTAATTCCACTGCTTCCTCTGCAATTGTCGCCGCGTGTTCTGGCGTTGTTCCTGTCGCTAGAATCGCCAAGTCATCGGCAAACCCAACTATCTGAGCCCCTGCAGGGAAGTCTAACCGCAGCACGCCATTATATCCGACGTTCCATAGTGTGGGACTCAGAATAGATCCTTGCGGACAGCCGGCCGAGACTCGATGCGTCACGAGACCTTCTGCATTGTCGTAATTCAGTTCCCTGTTTATGAAATAGTCCTGCAGAATGCTGCGCAGCTGCAAAGGAACTCCATTCTCTCTTAGCGCCTCCGCGATGCATTGCCAGTTGGCGGTGTTGAACGCGTTGCGTACGTCGAGTGCAACAACCATGAGACAGCGCCTGTCACGGTTGTTTGTGCGCCCAAACGACATGGCCCAAACGACATAGCAATGTTGATCGTACTGATGCTCAGACAGTTTTGGGTTCTCCGGATTCTCCAAAAGCTCGTTCAAGCGGTTCAGCAGCAACCTCTCGAGCGCCTTGCTCGCGTTGGCCAGAAGGCAAAGCGGGCGGAAGGATGGTGGGTCGCTCGGTGGTTTGCCCGGCTTTGGCAGGAGTACTAATCGCTGAGTTTTCCACTGTTGTGGAAAGCAGGAAGTGTTCAGGCACTCCTGGTACACCTGTCGGAATAAGCCAGGGAATTTCGTGATGGCCACTGCAAGAGCGGCATTTGGCACCCCATCAAGACCCGGGGACTTGTTAGGATGCATGCTACTGTTGATAGCTTGCTACTCATCGTTGTGCATCGCCAGCAACATACAGTCTAAGGTCTTCTCAGTCATACAGTAGAGAAGCCAGGCCTTCTCTAACACTGTCTAGAATGTCTTGCGGATGTCCTCCTCCGTGGCCAACATGTCAAGATTGGTGTTAATTATCTCCGCCATCTCAGTGACAACCCGCGCAGTACCCATCTCACCTAACTCTCCCTGTATTTTCTTCATGAGGGCTACAGCGTCAGCGTTGCGCTCCAGTTTAAGGCGCAGGTGGTCGCGCGCCGTTCGATGTCCCTTTCGAATCTGCCGATTTTCCTCAGCCAGGATCGGGTTCAAACGAACTTTTTCGTACAACTTATGATAGGTTTGACCCGTACCCGGTGCCACGAAAATTTCATCGGGCCTCTTCCGAGCAGAGTGACTCTGCTTTTTGAGCAGGTTTTCGCACTATTAATGTTGCTGACGAGCTGTGTCTGATGTCTGCAGACCCGCCCTCGGCTGCACCTGCTGGTGTTGTTTTTGTTTCCGCCGCTCCGTCCGCAGCTCCTGCCAACGACGCGACTTTCGCTGGACAACATCTGCGAAGGAATCCTCGAGTGTCCCCGCTGACGATGAGGCTTCTTCTATCAATTCACTTTCCTGGTGCTGTCGTTGGAGTTGACGTTGTGACGGTTGCAACTCTTGCGACTGTCGCACAGTTAGTGACTGTCGTGATGGTTGTCAATGTTTTTTTCGCTGCTGCTGCTGTTGCTGGTTGCCTCTTGCATTGCTGGGTTTGGAACTGTTTCCCATAAGCAATGAGATCAGCTCCCGATCGCGCTGGGCATCTTGGCATAACGCCTTCGTGCGTTTTTCAGCTTCCTCTCGGAGGGTCTCCCCGCGACGCATGACATATTCCCGCGCTTCCTGTGCTGCGCGTTCTACCCCTTCAGAGCTTTCTGCAAGCTGCTGCCGCATAAGCCCGAGCTCGAATTGGAGCTGGGTAATCACAGCCTGCAGCTCCGTTTTCTCTCTGCGAGACACCTCAAGCAGTTCCGCTTTTTCCCTACGTGATTCTTCGAGCAGCAAACGCAATTCGCTCACATCGCTTGAGCGTTTCGTGAGGCCGGTGTCAATGCGAGCCTTTGAAGCTACAGCCATAGCATTTGAATTTTTTGGAATCGACCCGCTGCTACAATCCATTGGGATTGTTCTCGTTTGGAGCGTCTTCGCGGTTCCATTCATGCCGTTGCCGCTATCACATCGTCTTTTTAATACGTACTGCTGTAAACTTTCTGAGCCGTTGTATTGTTGCTGTGTGCCGCTCCGTCGTCTGGATCCTCGGATCTGGCCGTCTAACCACGCCGACACGAGTTTTAGCTGTTTTCAAACCTTGAATCCTACCATATATCCCCCCTTTTTTGTTTGTTTTCACGCTTGTATGAATTACGATTGTTTGCAAGACTGTGAGCCGACAACAATAATTTTTGCTTATTTCCACTGTGATTCCTGTTGTATTCGAAGAAACTTCATTAAATTCTTGCGCAAATCACCCACTCCTCTCGATATGTGCATTTGAATTCCGTAAACTTTGTCAATATCAACTATTTTAGGACCGATCGGGGTTTGGAGCTACGTTGAACACACACACAGCTCTAAAATTGTTCCATATGGAGGTTCTATTAAGGTTGAAAAGCCCGGCGATTCTAGTGGCATGTTTTTTTTAACTGTTGCACAATATCTTACGCATAACATTTATTGGAAAGCGTTAAAAAAGACTTTTGTACAGCATTATTGAATGTTGCAAACTATTGCAACAGCACTCTTTCTTTCGCCCGTAGTAGTATTAGGTATTAATTAAGAAGCGTTTTCTTAAGCAGTCTTATATTATTCTTTTATTGTGACGCTAAAAAATCAGTCGCTTGACTCGGGCTACCACGAAAGAGTGGCCTTCGGTCATTGCCTTAGCCACGCTGTTCGGAAGCCTTTGAGCGATCAGGAATATTCGGCTCGATCGGTATCAGATGTTTCCCACACTACGCGTTTGTACCGCGCTCTGTCGGGAATCACGGGAGATAACGCCGATAGATCGAATCTAACGTTAATTATACTAACAATCAATTTTAGTAGGATTATTGAATAAGAAGACATTTAAGAAAATCATCGTATTGTTTTTATTGCTGATGAATGCAATGCAATGAATATGGCAAAGCGTTGTGAAAAACCTGCGGAAGAAGGGAGAAGCGACTTTGTGACTCCTTCCAGAAAAGACGTTAACGAAAAACAAACACCAAGGTGGTTGAAAGAGTCGAACAGATACCGAGTTTCACATTTTTTCTCACAACTGAGGGACACTCTTCCGAGTCGTTAGTTAAGAACACATGCGTTGGAATTGTAATAAAAAATAATTTTATTTATCCAATTTGTCACGCACGTACTCTGAGTTCAAGATATTGATTAGAACTGCCTAACCTTGCCTGAATTCATATTATATATGTTCGATTCCCTACTTTTCATTGTTTATGCTATGGTTATTATGTTTATGCTACGGTTATTTGTTTATGTTAGATGTTGGCCGGATGTTGATACGATATTGGTGCGTGATGCTGTTCCAATGATTACTATGTTGATTGTAGCATATTTCGCTATGAATGGGTTGCATTGTTTTCGGTGCTGGTGTTTTGCTTTCGGTGCTGTGATGTCGTGTTAACTCCTCTCCTCTTCAATGACTTTGTCCTCGAAGTTTCTAGATGCTCTCGTTTACTTTATGTTGTTTCCTTGATGAAGATGGTAATATGAACCTCAGGCTTTGATATCTGTAAATATTTATCAATACGGTTATCATGATAAAAACAATGAACACAATTGAACCACTTATTGATCCAAACAAATTAACTTTCCATGACAAGGATTTGTTCTCTAGTTTGATTTTTTTCAATATTTCTCTATGCTCAATGGTTAGATTGGTTAAATATTTTGATGGTGGTATGTCGATGACGTCGGTTTCGGTTGCGATTAACTCCAGTGTTGGTTGAAATGCTTTTTTTGGTAATTTTATTGCCAGGTTTGGAAATTCTGCTCTGTTGATGTAGATGTTGCATTTTCAAAATGTATTATATATGAGCCTGTGAAAAATTGTGTGTCATTGTTGCAACTCGATGAAATTCTGACTGTGGCATTGTGAATGAGTATAACGGCAGTATGAATACGTTTAATTATTCCATCGGGATATACTTTTTCATATGTACAATTGGAATGATATCCATGTACTAGTTTTTGAATACACTTACTTGATGGTTCTAGGTGTATGCTACCACAAAAATAATTACCATTATCTGTTTGTTCGCAGGGCTGTGACGATTCAAAGTGTTGTTCTTCAGTCTATAGTTGTGATGCAAGAGATTTTTTTGTCATTTTTTATAATTAAATCAATATAATTGTATTCAAAAGTATGTTTGGATTCAAATGGGTATTTCAACATATATATGATATGTGTTTTGTTCGTTGTTACCTGGCTGTGGATATTTCATCGGTTGATGATACATGTATGTTGTGCTCAGCTAAAAACTTAACCATTTGGTTCAGGTCGTCAAGAGATAATAGTTTGCTGCTGGGTATTCCATGTTTTGCTAGTAAAATAGCATCTTCCAGTGTTTCTAAATAGTTTTGCAGAGTATCGAGATTTGAGATGATAATTAGTTGGATGATTTCATTCGAACTTTAATGAAATCTTACTTCTTCCTGTTGGAGGACGCTGTTTGCAATTCTGGTTATGTCATACAAGCATTTATCAATTTCGTCGTTAATCAATACTTGTTGATTATTTTGGTAAATCAAGGAGTTAATAGTGGAGTTTATAACACGTAAATCTTCAGCATCAGGTGTCCTTGCGATCCACTTCCATATGCTGCCTATAGTATCCCATCGTCATTATCGGTTGGTGTGTGGCCATATCTTGTTAAATGTTTCATGCAATTTAGTAACCTTTAATTTTATAATATTGTAAAGAGGATTATCGTTCACATAGTGTTTTATTTCGCATCATTGACTATGAGAACATGTTCTAAATGATCTATCTTGATTGGGTGTATGATTCTTTTGTTTCCTGTCTTGACTCGTGCTTGACCTAATGGAATTACTGCTAAGGGGTTGTTAGTTATATCATGTATTCCTATGATAGCATAAACAATTGTAAATGACACGCAAATGGCGCGAGTGTGAAAAGAGAAAAAATTGTTAAATGTAGTAAATTTTTGTTGGTAGTTTTCCTAAGGTTAACTTTGTGTACCTTTCTCTTATTAGAATCGATTATTAAGTTGAATGATTTTCTTTAATCTTTATGGGATAGTACCTACTCACTGGTTTGTTATTTGTTTTATTTTTTTCCTATGCAATGCTTTATGGTTCATAAGTCTGATATTCCTGATCGACTATTTTCTCTTCTTTTGCTTTGAAAAGTTGAGCGATTTACCTAACTTTTTTTTCACGCGTTTTTATCTTTCTGCAAATGGAATGTCATTTGAAAATTCTCCAATATAAATGTTTCTAGGTGTATCTTTAATAAAACTATGTATAGAGTTGTTGTATTTGTAAGTGGCTTATTGTACAAGGCAAGTGATACTCATATCTGTATTAAGAGATTTAATGCATCTGGCTATTTCTCGTATAGTTGAATGACATCTTTCTTATTGACCATTTGTTTCTGACCTATTGACCGGAGTTTTAAATATTTTCACGCCTAAATTCAGCATGATTGTTCAACACATTTGATACAAAAGAAGACTCATTATCAACTACTGTTCTGCTGGAAGATTCCAGTCATATAAAAGCTGTAACAAGACATCTTTAATATCGGCTATTGATTTTGATTTTATAGGTCTGAGTTTTAAATATTTAGAAAATTTGTACTTTGTGTATTGTACTAGCCGGTCTCATAGTACAGTCGTCAACTCGTACAACTTAACAACATGCCCGCCATGGGTTCAAGCCCAAAATGGACCATGCCGCTATACGTAGGACTGACTATCCTACTATGGGGGATCAATAAGTCACTGAAAGCCAAGCCCAGTAGTGGTAGTGGTACAGGCATGCCTTGACCGACAACGGTTGTTGAGCCAAAAAGAAGAGAAGAAGAAGGTAGGCGTTAGAAATACTAACATGAAATTCATAACCAAATTTTTTAGGCTGGTGGACGAGTGCCAAAAAATTAGTTTTTATTCTACACTGGTCGAAATCGTGTTAGAGAAAAGGCCGAAAGTTGACACCTTTCACCTATTTATATGTTTTGTCCCTCATAACGCTGACAGTGCCGTGGAACCTTATAAATGTTCCAACATTGTCCCCCGGGTGAGACGTTGTTATATTGATCTAGATCAATTATGCTGTCGTCTTACGATATGCTAACTGTCAGCCTTGTTTCAGCCCGTTCTGATAACGTGGTTGCGTCACGCGGTCTGCTTGTGAGGTAAGGAATTACTTTTGTTCTATATCTAATACTGCTATTTTATGCGCAGGTCTCACATAATTCCGCTGCTTGTTTCGACGGTCGCCTGGCTGACCTGACCGTCCTTGGCGCACACGACGGACTTGACGCGTCCTTTGGGCCACGAGTTGCGCGGAAGCGTGTTGTCAACCACAATAACAATATCTCTTCCTGGTTGGAACCACTTCGTTCTTCGTGTAAGCGTTGGTAAGTATTCCGCAACCCATTTTTCCAGAATATGTCCGCATTAAGTTGAACCGCCTTCCATCCTGACTTCACCACTGCTGGTCCCTCATGTAACGCATTAGAGGGCTTGCTTCCGTTCGAACTCCCTAGCAGTAGATGATTAGGAGTGATCGGTCCAGCCATCTCGTTGTCCAGCGGCACGTACGTGAGGGGTCTGGAATTAATAATAGTTTTAATTTCCGCAAAGGTTGACGCTTAATACCTCGTCGCTGGTCGTTGTGGCAGGTCGAATTTTTCCAGCACCGATTTTACAGACCGAACTAGTCGCTCCCTGCACCCACCAAAATGTGGGGCTCCCGGCGGTTTGAAAGTCCACTTCATGTTCGGTCCACAAAACGCTGTCATTAGCTCCTCCTGGTTGACCGATTTCAAAGCCGCACCCAGCTCTCGAGATGCTCCGACGAAATTTGTCCCCCGGTCGCTGATTATCTCCAAAGGCGTTCCGCGGCTCGCAATGAACCTTCGGATAGCCATGATGCATGACGCAGTGTTGAGAGAATGGGCCATCTCCAGGTGTATGGCTGTTGTTGTGAGGCAGGGGAATATTGCGCCCCATCTCTTTTCGACGCGCCTTCCTACAGTGACTAGGACGGTCCGAAATAATCAACACCTGTGAATGAGAAAGAAGGTTGTCCTACTGCTACACGTTGAGAAGGCACGTTCCGGTCGTGCGTTTTTTACTTTGCAGTGCTGACATGCTCTCCTTACTCGGCGATATTCTCTAATAAACTTCGGAATGTAGTACCGCGACCGTATCTCGTTAATCACCGTGCTGTGATTGCCATGCATGTACCTTTCGTGGTATTCCTGCATCAGCAAGTACGTTCCCCGATGATTTCCGGGAATAATAATTGGGTACGTAATTCTTCGCTGATATCAATGCATTCAGATAGCCGTCCTCCGACCCTTAATATTCCGCGGCTGACGACTACCGGTGATACTTTATAAAGTGAGCTACTTTTATCTATCCCTTTTTTCCATGGATGCGCCCTCGGGGCCGGTTTTTGTAGACTTTCGATCTCGCTTGAGTAGGCCTCTCGTTGTATGGTTTTCAATAAGATCACCTCTGCTTCCGCCAGCTCCTCCTGAGTAAGTGGTCCTTTGAACGTGTTGTCCGTCGTTGATCGTGTTTTCTTGGTGAACAGTATGACAAATGCTGTCGCCCGCAATACTCTCTTCCACTTAGAGAAGCGGTCGACCGAATGAACTGCTGGATAGCTTTGTGGACGCATATACTCTTCCGTATTTCTTCAGTAGTGTCGCTCATCGGTGTTTCCTTTGCTGGCCAATCAGACTCGGGATGTTTAAGGAACTCAGGGCCAGAGAACCATCGACTAGTTCGCGATAAGTCTGGTACCTTAGTCCACTTGGTGCCGTCGTCTGCAACATTGAGCTTGGTCGGGGTCCACCTCCACTGGTTGACATTTGTGGTTTCGAGGAGTTCCCCTACACGAAACGCCACGAACTGGCTATACCGTCGATGATCGGAGTGTAGCCAACTAAGCACATTTCGTGAATCCGTCCAGAAGGTCGTCCGACTTATTGCCATTCTATGGCTTGACGTATGGTATCAGCCAATCTAGCACCTATAACCGCTGCTTGTAGCTCGAGTCTAGGAATGGATAAAACTTTAGTGGTGGTACACGCGTCTTAGAACCCACGATAATACTTTCTACATTCTCCTCCTCTTCAAAACGGAAATAGGCCACCGCCGCCGTCCCGCTTTCACTCGCGTCGCAAATACGTGCAGTTGTACATTTGCCTGTGTTGTGCATAATTTTCGATAGACCTTGGCACTGATACCTTTTCGACTTCCGGAAGAACTCGTAACCATGTTGCCCATTTT
>NW_024427966.1:0-48029 GCF_017562075.2 Anopheles merus | reverse complement strand
GCACTCCAGAATGACTTCAGACGTTGTTCCAAGAGTCTCCAAGGGTCATCCAAGCACTCCAGATGACTTTAGACGTTGTTCCAAGAGTCTCCAAGGGTCATCCAAGCACTCCAGAATGACTTCAGATGCTATTGCAAGCTCCACTGTACTTAGGATCACCATTTGGCATGTTTCACCAACATTTTAAGGTTTGTTTTAGTTTATAGAAAACCCTTCACTTCAGAGGCCATTTACTAATCCTGCGATGCTCTGATCGAAAATCCAAGAAAATTTGCATTGTGCAACTTTTAATTTCCTTTCCAACGGTGAAAAAATTAAGTCTCTAGCTCTTCTGGTTCAAAAGTTATGGCCATTTGAAGTTTCACTTTTTTCGGCAAAAAAAATTTTTTCGTCAAAACAAGCGCTCCAGAATGACTTCAGACGTTGTTCCAAGTGTCTCCAAGGGTCATTCAAGCACTCCGAAATGACTTCAGACGTTGTCCAAGAGTCTCCAAGGGTCATCCAAGCACTCCAGAATGACTTCAGATGCTATTGCAAGCTCCATGTACTTAGGATCACCATTTGGCATGTTTCACCAACATTTAAGGTTGTTTTTGTTTATAGAAACCCTTCACTTCAGAGGCCATTTACTATATCCTGCGATGCTCTGATCGAAAATCCAAGAAAATTGCATTGTGCAACTTTTAATTTCCTTTCCAACGGTGAAAAAATTAAGTCTCTAGCTCTTCTGGTTCAAAAGTTATGGCCATTTGAAGTTTCACATTTTTTCGGCAAAACAAATTTTTTTCGTCAAAACAAGCGCTCCAGAATGACTCCACACGTTGTTTCAAGTGTCTCCAAGGGTCATCCAAGCACTCCAGAATGACTTTAGACGTTGTTCCAAGAGTCTCCAAGGGTCATCCAAGCACTCCAGAATGACTTCAGATGCTATTGCAAGCTCCACTGTACTTAGGATCACCATTTGGCATGTTTCACCAACATTTTAAGGTTTGTTTTAGTTTATAGAAACCCTTCACTTCAGAGGCCATTTACTATATCCTGCGATGCTCTGATCGAAAATCCAAGAAATTTGCATTGTGCAACTTTTAATTTCCTTTCCAACGGTGAAAAAATTAAGTCTCTAGCTCTTCTGGTTCAAAAGTTATGGCCTTTGAAGTTTCACATTTTTTCGGCAAAACAAATTTTTTCGTCAAAACAAGCGCTCCAGAATGACTCCACACGTTGTTTCAAGTGTCTCCAAGGGTCATCCAAGCACTCCAGAATGACTTTAGACGTTGTTCCAAGAGTCTCCAAGGGTCATCAAAAACTCCAGATTGACTCAGACGTGTTCAAAAGGTCCCCAAGGGTCATCCATGCACTCCAGAATGACTTCAGACGTGTTCCAAGAGTCTCCAAGGGTCATCCAGCACTCCAGAATGACTTTAGACGGTCAAGAGTCTCCAAGGGTCATCCAAGCACTCCAGAATGACTTCAGATGCTATTGCAAGCTCCACTGTACTTAGGATCACCATTTGGCATGTTTCACCAACATTTTAGGTTTGTTTTAGTTATAGAAACCCTTCACTTCAGAGGCCATTTACTATCCTGCGATGCTCTGATCGAAAATCCAAGAAAATTTGCATGTGCAACTTTTAATTTCCTTTCCAACGTGTGAAAAAATTAAGTCTCTAGCTCTTCTGGTTCAAAAGTTATGGCCATTTGAAATTTCACATTTTTTCGGCAAAACTAATTTTTTTCGTCAAAACAAGCGCTCCAGAATGACTTCAGACGTTGTTCCAAGTGTCTCCAAGGGTCATTCAAGCACTCCAAAATGACTTCAGACGTTGTTCCAAGAGTCTCCAAGGGTCATCCAAGCACTCCAGAATGACTTCAGATGCTATTGCAAGCTCCACTGTACTTAGGATCACCATTTGGCATGTTTCACCAACATTTTAAGGTTTGTTTTAGTTTATAGAAACCCTTCACTTCAGAGGCCATTTACTATATCCTGCGATGCTCTGATCGAAAATCCAAGAAAATTTGCATTGTGCAACTTTTAATTTCCTTTCCAACGGTGAAAAAATTAAGTCTCTAGCTCTTCTGGTTCAAAAGTTATGGCCATTTGAAGTTTCACATTTTTTCGGCAAAACAAATTTTTTTCGTCAAAACAAGCGCTCCAGAATGACTTCACACGTTGTTCCAAGTGTCTCCAAGGGTCATCCAAGGACTCCAGAATGACTTCAGGCGTTGTTCCAAGAGTCCCCAAGGGTCATCAAAGCACTCCAGAATGACTTCAGATGCTATTGCAAGCTCCAATGTACTTAAGATCACCATTTGGCATGTTTCACCAACATTTTAAGGTTTGTTTTAGTTTATAGAAACCCTTCACTTCAGAGGCCATTTACTATATCCTGCGATGCTCTGATCGAAAATCCAAGAAAATTTGCATTGTGCAACTTTTAATTTCCTTTCCAACGGTGAAAAAATTAAGTCTCTAGCTCTTCTGGTTCAAAAGTTATGGCCATTTGAAATTCACCTTTTTTCGGCAAAACAAATTTTTTTCGTCAAAACAAGCGCTCCAGAATGACTTCAGACGTTGTTCCAAGTGTCTCCAAGGGTCATTCAAGCACTCCGAAATGACTTCAGACGTTGTTCCAAGAGTCTCCAAGGGTCATCCAAACACTCCAGAATGACTTCAGATGCTATTGCAAGCTCCACTGTACTTAGGATCACCATTTGGCATGTTTCACCAACATTTTAAGGTTTGTTTTAGTTTATAGAAACCCTTCACTTCAGAGGCCATTTACTATATCCTGCGATGCTCTGATCGAAAATCCAAGAAAATTTGCATTGTGCAACTTTTAATTTCTTTCCAACGGTGAAAAAATTAAGTCTCTAGCTCTTCTGGTTCAAAAGTTATGGCCGTTTGAAGTTTCACATTTTTTCGGCAAAACAAATTTTTTCGTCAAAACAAGCGCTCCAGAATGACTTCAGACGTTGTTTCAAGTGTCTCCAAGGGTCATCCAAGCACTCCAGAATGACTTAGACGTTGTTCCAAGAGTCTCCAAGGGTCATCCAAGCACTCCAGAATGACTTCAGATGCTATTGCAAGCTCCACTGTACTTAGGATCACCATTTGGCATGTTTCACCAACATTTAAGGTTTGTTTTAGTTTATAGAAACCCTTCACTTCAGAGGCCATTTACTATATCCTGCGATGCTCTGATCGAAAATCCAAGAAATTTGCATTGTGCAACTTTTAATTTCCTTTCCAACGGTGAAAAAATTAAGTCTCTAGCTCTTCTGGTTCAAAAGTTATGGCCATTGAAAGTTTCACATTTTTTCGGCAAAACAAATTTTTTTCGTCAAAACAAGCGCTCCAGAATGACTCCACACGTTGTTTCAAGTGTCTCCAAGGGTCATCCAAGCACTCCAGAATGACTTCAGACGTTGTTCCAAGAGTCTCCAAGGGTCATCCAAACACTCCAGAATGACTTCAGACGTTGTTCAAAGTGTCCCCAAGGGTCATCCATGCACTCCAGAATGACTTCAGACGTTGTTCCAGAGTCTCCAAGGGTCATCATGCACTCCAGATTGACTTTAGACGTTGTTCCAAGAGTCTCCAAGGGTCATCCAAGCACTCCAGAATGACTTCAGATGCTATTGCAGCTCCACTGTACTTAGATCACCATTTGGCATGTTTCACCAACATTTTAAGGTTTGTTTTTAGTTTATAGAAACCCTTCACTTCAGAGGCCATTTATATCCTGGATGCTCTGATCGAAAATCCAAGAAAATTTGCATTGTGCAACTTTTAATTTCCTTTCCAACGGTGTGAAAAAATTAAGTCTCTAGCTCTTCTGGTTCAAAAGTTATGGCCATTTGAAGTTTCACATTTTTTCGGCAAAACTAATTTTTTCGTCAAAAACAGCGCTCCAGAATGACCCAAACGTTGTTTCAAGTGTCTCCAAGGGTCATCCAAGCACTCAGAATGACTTTAGACGTTGTTCCAAGAGTCTCCAAGGGTCATCCAAAACACTCCAGATTGACTCAGACGTTGTTCAAAGTGTCCTCAAGGGTCATCCAAGCACTCCAGAATGACCTCAGACGTTGTTCCAAGAGTCTCCAAGGGTCATCCAAGCACTCCAGAATGACTTCAGACGGTGTTCCAAGAGTCTCCAAGGGTCATCCAAGCACTCCAGAATGACTTCAGATGCTATTGCAAGCTCCACTGTACTTAGGATCACCATTTGGCATGTTTCACCAACATTTTAAGGTTTGTTTTAGTTTATAGAAACCCTTCACTTCAGAGGCCATTTACTATATCCTGCGATGCTCTGATCGAAAATCCAAGAAAATTTGCATTGTGCAACTTTTAATTTCCTTCCAACGGTGAAAAAAAAGTCTCTAGCTCTTCTGGTTCAAAAGTTATGGCCATTTGAAGTTTCACATTTTTTCGGCAAAACTATTTTTTTCGTCAAAACAAGCGCTCCAGAATGACTTCAGACGTTGTTCCAAGTGTCTCCAAGGGTCATTCAAGCACTCCAAAATGACTTCAGACGTTGTTCCAAGAGTCTCCAAGGGTCATCCAAGCACTCCAGAATGACTTCAGATGCTATTGCAAGCTCCACTGTACTTAGGATCACCATTTGGCATGTTTCACCAACATTTTAAGGTTTGTTTTAGTGTATAGAAACCCTTCACTTCAGAGGCCATTTACTATATCCTGCGATGCTCTGATCGAAAATCCAAGAAAATTTGCATTGTGCAACTTTTAATTCCTTTCAACGGTGAAAAAATTAAGTCTCTAGCTCTTCTGGTTCAAAAGTTATGGCCATTTGAAGTTTCACATTTTTTCGGCAAAACAAATTTTTTCGTCAAAACAAGCGCTCCAGAATGACTCCAGACGTTGTTTCAAGTGTCTCCAAGGGTCATTCAAGCACTCCAAAATGACTTTAGACGTTGTTCCAAGAGTCTCCAAGGGTCATCCAAGCACTCCAGAATGACTTCAGATGCTATTGCAAGCTCCACTGTACTTAGGATCACCATTTGGCATGTTTCACCAACATTTTAAGGTTTGTTTTAGTTTATAGAAACCCTTCACTTCAGAGGCCATTTACTATATCCTGCGATGCTCTGATCGAAAATCCAAGAAAATTTGCATTGTGCAACTTTTAAT
This sequence comes from Anopheles merus, assembly GCF_017562075.2. NCBI lineage: Eukaryota > Metazoa > Arthropoda > Insecta > Diptera > Culicidae > Anopheles > Anopheles merus. The sequence goes on along the minus strand of NW_024427966.1, from coordinate 42,871 downwards.
TTCCTTTCCAACGGTGAAAAAATTAAGTCTCTAGCTCTTCTGGTTCAAAAGTTATGGCCATTTGAAATTTCACCATTTTTTCGGCAAAACAAATTTTTTTCGTCAAAACAAGCGCTCCAGAATGACTTCAGACGTTGTTCCAAGTGTCTCCAAGGGTCATTCAAGCACTCCAAAATGACTTCAGACGTTGTTCCAAGAGTCTCCAAGGGTCATCCAAACACTCCAGATTGACTTCAGATGCTATTGCAAGCTCCCCTGTACTTAGGATCACCATTTGGCATGTTTCACCAACATTTTAAGGTTTGTTTTAGTTTATAGAAACCCTTCACTTCAGAGGCCATTTACTATATCCTGCGATGCTCTGATCGAAAATCCAAGAAAATTTGCATTGTGCAACTTTTAATTTCCTTTCCAACGGTGAAAAAATTAAGTCTCTAGCTCTTTGGTTCAAAAGTTATGGCCATTTGAAGTTCACATTTTTTCGGCAAAACAAATTTTTCGTCAAAACAAGCGCTCCAGAATGACTCCACACGTTGTTTCAAGTGTCTCCAAGGGTCATCCAAGCACTCCAGAATGACTTTAGACGTTGTTCCAAGAGTCTCCAAGGGTCATCCAAGCACTCCAGAATGACTTCAGATGCTATTGCAAGCTCCACTGTACTTAGGATCACCATTTGGCATGTTTCACCAACATTTTAAGGTTTGTTTTAGTTTATAGAAACCCTTCACTTCAGAGGCCATTTACTATATCCTGCGATGCTCTGATCGAAAATCCAAGAAATTTGCATTGTGCAACTTTTAATTTCCTTTCCAACGGTGAAAAAATTAAGTCTCTAGCTCTTCTGGTTCAAAAGTTATGGCCATTTGAAGTTTCACATTTTTTCGGCAAAACAAATTTTTTCGTCAAAACAAGCGCTCCAGAATGACTTCAGACGTTGTTCCAAGTGTCTCCAAGGGTCATCCAAGCACTCCAAATGACTTTAGACGTTGTTCCAAGAGTCTCCAAGGGTCATCCAAGCACTCCAGAATGACTTCAGATGCTATTGCAAGCTCCACTGTACTTAGGATCACCATTTGGCATGTTTCACCAACATTTTAAGGTTTGTTTTAGTTTATAGAAACCCTTCACTTCAGAGGCCATTTACTATATCCTGCGATGCTCTGATCGAAAATCCAAGGAAATTTGCATTGTGCAACTTTTAATTTCCTTTCCAACGGTGAAAAAATTAAGTCTCTAGCTCTTCTGGTTCAAAAGTTATGGCCATTTGAAGTTTCACATTTTTTCGGCAAAACAAATTTTTTTCGTCAAAACAAGCGCTCCAGAATGACTTCAGACGTTGTTCCAAGTGTCTCCAAGGGTCATTCAAGCACTCCAAAATGACTTCAGACGTTGTTCCAAGAGTCTCCAAGGGTCATCCAAACACTCCAGAATGACTTCAGATGCTATTGCAAGCTCCCTGTACTTAGGATCACCATTTGGCATGTTTCACCAACATTTTAAGGTTTGTTTTAGTTTATAGAAACCCTTCACTTCAGAGGCCATTTACTATATCCTGCGATGCTCTGATCGAAAATCCAAGAAAATTTGCATTGTGCAACTTTTAATTTCCTTTCCAACGGTGAAAAAATTAAGTCTCTAGCTCTTCTGGTTCAAAAGTTATGGCCATTTGAAGTTTCACATTTTTTCGGCAAAACAAATTTTTTTCGTCAAAACAAGCGCTCCAGAATGACTTCAGACGTTGTTCCAAGTGTCTCCAAGGGTCATCCAAGCACTCCAGAATGACTTCAGACGTTGTTCCAAGAGTCTCCAAGGGTCATCCAAGCACTCCAGAATGACTTCAGATGCTATTGCAAGCTCCACTGTACTTAGGATCACCATTTGGCATGTTTCACCAACATTTTAAGGTTTGTTTTAGTTTATAGAAACCCTTCACTTCAGAGGCCATTTACTATATCCTGCGATGCTCTGATCGAAAATCCAAGAAAATTTGCATTGTGCAACTTTTAATTTCCTTTCCAACGGTGAAAAAATTAAGTCTCTAGCTCTTCTGGTTCAAAAGTTATGGCCATTTGAAGTTTCACATTTTTTTCGGCAAAACAAATTTTTTTCGTCAAAACAAGCGCTCCAGAATGACTCCAGACGTTGTTCCAAGTGTCTCCAAGGGTCATCCAAGCACTCCAGAATGACTTCAGACGTTGTTCCAAGAGTCTCCAAGGGTCATCCAAGCACTCCAGAATGACTTCAGATGCTATTGCAAGCTCCACTGTACTTAGGATCACCATTTGGCATGTTTCACCAACATTTTAAGGTTTGTTTTAGTTTATAGAAACCCTTCACTTCAGAGGCCATTTACTATATCCTGCGATGCTCTGATCGAAAATCCAAGAAAATTTGCATTGTGCAACTTTTAATTTCCTTTCCAACGGTGAAAAATTAAGTCTCTAGCTCTTCTGGTTCAAAAGTTATGGCCGTTTGAAATTTCACCTTTTTTCGGCAAAACAAATTTTTTTCGTCAAAACAAGCGCTCCAGAATGACTTCAGACGTTGTTCCAAGTGTCTCCAAGGGTCATTCAAGCACTCCAAAATGACTTCAGACGTTGTTCCAAGAGTCTCCAAGGGTCATCCAGCACTCCAGAATGACTTCAGATGCTATTGCAAGCTCCCTGTACTTAGGATCACCATTTGGCATGTTTCACCAACATTTTAAGGTTTGTTTTAGTTTATAGAAACCCTTCACTTCAGAGGCCATTTACTATATCCTGCGATGCTCTGATCGAAAATCCAAGAAAATTTGCATTGTGCAACTTTTAATTTCCTTTCCAACGGTGAAAAAATTAAGTCTCTAGCTCTTCTGGTTCAAAAGTTATGGCCATTTGAAGTTTCACATTTTTTCGGCAAAACAAATTTTTTCGTCAAAACAAGCGCTCCAGAATGACTTCAGACGTTGTTCCAAGTGTCTCCAAGGGTCATTCAAGCACTCCAAAATGACTTCAGACGTTGTTCCAAGAGTCTCCAAGGGTCATCCAAACACTCCAGAATGACTTCAGATGCTATTGCAAGCTCCACTGTACTTAGGATCACCATTTGGCATGTTTCACCAACATTTTAAGGTTTGTTTTAGTTTATAGAAACCCTTCACTTCAGAGGCCATTTACTATATCCTGCGATGCTCTGATCGAAAATCCAAGAAAATTTGCATTGTGCAACTTTTAATTTCCTTTCCAACGGTGAAAAAATTAAGTCTCTAGCTCTTCTGGTTCAAAAGTTATGGCCATTTGAAGTTTCACATTTTTTCGGCAAAACAAATTTTTTTCGTCAAAACAAGCGCTCCAGAATGACTTCAGACGTTGTTCCAAGTGTCTCCAAGGGTCATCAAGCACTCCAAAATGACTTCAGACGTTGTTCCAAGAGTCTCCAAGGGTCATCCAAGCACTCCAGAATGACTTCAGATGCTATTGCAAGCTCCACTGTACTTAGGATCACCATTTGGCATGTTTCACCAACATTTTAAGGTTTGTTTTAGTTTATAGAAACCCTTCACTTCAGAGGCCATTTACTATATCCTGCGATGCTCTGATCGAAAATCCAAGAAAATTTGCATTGTGCAACTTTTAATTTCCTTTCCAACGGTGAAAAAATTAAGTCTCTAGCTCTTCTGGTTCAAAAGTTATGGCCATTTGAAGTTTCACATTTTTTCGGCAAAACAATTTTTTTCGTCAAAACAAGCGCTCCAGAATGACTTCAGACGTTGTTCCAAGTGTCTCCAAGGGTCATTCAAGCACTCCAAAATGACTTCAGACGTTGTTCCAAGAGTCTCCAAGGGTCATCCAAGCACTCCAGATTGACTTCAGATGCTATTGCAAGCTCCCCTGTACTTAGGATCACCATTTGGCATGTTTCACCAACATTTTAAGGTTTGTTTTAGTTTATAGAAACCCTTCACTTCAGAGGCCATTTACTATATCCTGCGATGCTCTGATCGAAAATCCAAGAAAATTTGCATTGTGCAACTTTTAATTTCCTTTCCAACGGTGAAAAAATTAAGTCTCTAGCTCTTCTGGTTCAAAAGTTATGGCCGTTTGAAATTTCACTTTTTTCGGCAAAACAAATTTTTTTCGTCAAAACAAGCGCTCCAGAATGACTTCAGACGTTGTTCCAAGTGTCTCCAAGGGTCATTCAAGCACTCCAAAATGACTTCAGACGTTGTTCCAAGAGTCTCCAAGGGTCATCCAAACACTCCAGAATGACTTCAGATGCTATTGCAAGCTCCCCTGTACTTAGGATCACCATTTGGCATGTTTCACCAACATTTTAAGGTTTGTTTTAGTTTATAGAAACCCTTCACTTCAGAGGCCATTTACTATATCCTGCGATGCTCTGATCGAAAATCCAAGAAATTTGCATTGTGCAACTTTTAATTTCCTTTCCAACGGTGAAAAAATTAAGTCTCTAGCTCTTCTGGTTCAAAAGTTATGGCCATTTGAAATTTCACCTTTTTTCGGCAAAACAATTTTTTTCGTCAAAACAAGCGCTCCAGAATGACTTCAGACGTTGTTCCAAGTGTCTCCAAGGGTCATTCAAGCACTCCAAAATGACTTCAGACGTTGTTCCAAGAGTCTCCAAGGGTCATCCAAACACTCCAGAATGACTTCAGATGCTATTGCAAGCTCCCTGTACTTAGGATCACCATTTGGCATGTTTCACCAACATTTTAAGGTTTGTTTTAGTTTATAGAAACCCTTCACTTCAGAGGCCATTTACTATATCCTGCGATGCTCTGATCGAAAATCCAAGAAAATTTGCATTGTGCAACTTTTAATTTCCTTTCCAACGGTGAAAAAATTAAGTCTCTAGCTCTTCTGGTTCAAAAGTTATGGCCATTTGAAGTTTCACATTTTTTCGGCAAAACAAATTTTTTTCGTCAAAACAAGCGCTCCAGAATGACTCCACACGTTGTTCCAAGTGTCTCCAAGGGTCATCCAAGCACTCCAGAATGACTTTAGACGTTGTTCCAAGAGTCTCCAAGGGTCATCCAAGCACTCCAGAATGACTTCAGATGCTATTGCAAGCTCCACTGTACTTAGGATCACCATTTGGCATGTTTCACCAACATTTTAAGGTTTGTTTTAGTTTATAGAAACCCTTCACTTCAGAGGCCATTTACTATATCCTGCGATGCTCTGATCGAAAATCCAAGAAAATTTGCATTGTGCAACTTTTAATTTCCTTTCCAACGGTGAAAAAATTAAGTCTCTAGCTCTTCTGGTTCAAAAGTTATGGCCATTTGAAGTTTCACATTTTTTCGGCAAAACAAATTTTTTTCGTCAAAACAAGCGCTCCAGAATGACTTCAGACGTTGTTCCAAGTGTCTCCAAGGGTCATTCAAGCACTCCAAAATGACTTCAGACGTTGTTCCAAGAGTCTCCAAGGGTCATCCAAACACTCCAGATTGACTTCAGATGCTATTGCAAGCTCCCCTGTACTTAGGATCACCATTTGGCATGTTTCACCAACATTTTAAGGTTTGTTTTAGTTTATAGAAACCCTTCACTTCAGAGGCCATTTACTATATCCTGCGATGCTCTGATCGAAAATCCAAGAAAATTTGCATTGTGCAACTTTTAATTTCCTTTCCAACGGTGAAAAAATTAAGTCTCTAGCTCTTCTGGTTCAAAAGTTATGGCCATTTGAAGTTTCACATTTTTTCGGCAAAACAAATTTTTTTCGTCAAAACAAGCGCTCCAGAATGACTTCACACGTTGTTTCAAGTGTCTCCAAGGGTCATCCAAGCACTCCAGAATGACTTTAGACGTTGTTCCAAGAGTCTCCAAGGGTCATCCAAGCACTCCAGAATGACTTCAGATGCTATTGCAAGCTCCACTGTACTTAGGATCACCATTTGGCATGTTTCACCAACATTTTAAGGTTTGTTTTAGTTTATAGAAACCCTTCACTTCAGAGGCCATTTACTATATCCTGCGATGCTCTGATCGAAAATCCAAGAAAATTTGCATTGTGCAACTTTTAATTTCCTTTCCAACGGTGAAAAAATTAAGTCTCTAGCTCTTCTGGTTCAAAAGTTATGGCCATTTGAAGTTTCACATTTTTTCGGCAAAACAAATTTTTTTCGTCAAAACAAGCGCTCCAGAATGACTCCACACGTTGTTTCAAGTGTCTCCAAGGGTCATCCAAGCACTCCAGAATGACTTTAGACGTTGTTCCAAGAGTCTCCAAGGGTCATCCAAGCACTCCAGAATGACTTCAGATGCTATTGCAAGCTCCACTGTACTTAGGATCACCATTTGGCATGTTTCACCAACATTTTAAGGTTTGTTTTAGTTTATAGAAACCCTTCACTTCAGAGGCCATTTACTATATCCTGCGATGCTCTGATCGAAAATCCAAGGAAATTTGCATTGTGCAACTTTTAATTTCCTTTCCAACGGTGAAAAAATTAAGTCTCTAGCTCTTCTGGTTCAAAAGTTATGGCCATTTGAAGTTTCACATTTTTTCGGCAAAACTAATTTTTTTCGTCAAAACAAGCGCTCCAGAATGACTTCAGACGTTGTTCCAAGTGTCTCCAAGGGTCATTCAAGCACTCCAAAATGACTTCAGACGTTGTTCCAAGAGTCTCCAAGGGTCATCCAAACACTCCAGATTGACTTCAGATGCTATTGCAAGCTCCCCTGTACTTAGGATCACCATTTGGCATGTTTCACCAACATTTTAAGGTTTGTTTTAGTTTATAGAAACCCTTCACTTCAGAGGCCATTTACTATATCCTGCGATGCTCTGATCGAAAATCCAAGAAAATTTGCATTGTGCAACTTTTAATTTCCTTTCCAACGGTGAAAAAATTAAGTCTCTAGCTCTTCTGGTTCAAAAGTTATGGCCGTTTGAAATTTCACATTTTTTCGGCAAAACAAATTTTTTTCGTCAAAACAAGCGCTCCAGAATGACTTCAGACGTTGTTCCAAGTGTCTCCAAGGGTCATTCAAGCACTCCAAATGACTTCAGACGTTGTTCCAAGAGTCTCCAAGGGTCATCCAAGCACTCCAGATTGACTTCAGATGCTATTGCAAGCTCCCTGTACTTAGGATCACCATTTGGCATGTTTCACCAACATTTTAAGGTTTGTTTTAGTTTATAGAAACCCTTCACTTCAGAGGCCATTTACTATATCCTGCGATGCTCTGATCGAAAATCCAAGAAAATTTGCATTGTGCAACTTTTAATTTCCTTTCCAACGGTGAAAAAATTAAGTCTCTAGCTCTTCTGGTTCAAAAGTTATGGCCATTTGAAGTTTCACATTTTTTCGGCAAAACAAATTTTTTTCGTCAAAACAAGCGCTCCAGAATGACTTCAGACGTTGTTCCAAGTGTCTCCAAGGGTCATTCAAGCACTCCAAATGACTTCAGACGTTGTTCCAAGAGTCTCCAAGGGTCATCCAAACACTCCAGATTGACTTCAGATGCTATTGCAAGCTCCACTGTACTTAGGATCACCATTTGGCATGTTTCACCAACATTTTAAGGTTTGTTTTAGTTTATAGAAACCCTTCACTTCAGAGGCCATTTACTATATCCTGCGATGCTCTGATCGAAAATCCAAGAAAATTTGCATTGTGCAACTTTTAATTTCCTTTCCAACGGTGAAAAAATTAAGTCTCTAGCTCTTCTGGTTCAAAAGTTATGGCCATTTGAAGTTTCACATTTTTTCGGCAAAACAAATTTTTTTCGTCAAAACAAGCGCTCCAGAATGACTCCAGACGTTTTCAAGTGTCTCCAAGGGTCATCCAAGCACTCCAGAATGACTTCAGACGTTGTTCCAAGAGTCTCCAAGGGTCATCCAAGCACTCCAGAATGACTTCAGATGCTATTGCAAGCTCCACTGTACTTAGGATCACCATTTGGCATGTTTCACCAACATTTTAAGGTTTGTTTTAGTTTATAGAAACCCTTCACTTCAGAGGCCATTTACTATATCCTGCGATGCTCTGATCGAAAATCCAAGAAAATTTGCATTGTGCAACTTTTAATTTCCTTTCCAACGGTGAAAAAATTAAGTCTCTAGCTCTTCTGGTTCAAAAGTTATGGCCATTTGAAGTTTCACATTTTTTCGGCAAAACAAATTTTTTTCGTCAAAACAAGCGCTCCAGAATGACTCCAGACGTTGTTTCAAGTGTCTCCAAGGGTCATCCAAGCACTCCAGAATGACTTTAGACGTTGTTCCAAGAGTCTCCAAGGGTCATCCAAGCACTCCAGAATGACTTCAGATGCTATTGCAAGCTCCACTGTACTTAGGATCACCATTTGGCATGTTTCACCAACATTTTAAGGTTTGTTTTAGTTTATAGAAAACCTTCACTTCAGAGGCCATTTACTATATCCTGCGATGCTCTGATCGAAAATCCAAGAAATTTGCATTGTGCAACTTTTAATTTCCTTTCCAACGGTGAAAAAATTAAGTCTCTAGCTCTTCTGGTTCAAAAGTTATGGCCATTTGAAGTTTCACATTTTTTCGGCAAAACAAATTTTTTTCGTCAAAACAAGCGCTCCAGAATGACTTCAGACGTTGTTCAAGTGTCTCCAAGGGTCATTCAAGCACTCCAAAATGACTTCAGACGTTGTTCCAAGAGTCTCCAAGGGTCATCCAAACACTCCAGATTGACTTCAGATGCTATTGCAAGCTCCCCTGTACTTAGGATCACCATTTGGCATGTTTCACCAACATTTTAAGGTTTGTTTTAGTTTATAGAAACCCTTCACTTCAGAGGCCATTTACTATATCCTGCGATGCTCTGATCGAAAATCCAAGAAAATTTGCACTGTGCAACTTTTAATTTCCTTTCCAACGGTGAAAAAATTAAGTCTCTAGCTCTTCTGGTTCAAAAGTTATGGCCGTTTGAAATTTCACCTTTTCGGCAAAACAAATTTTTTTCGTCAAAACAAGCGCTCCAGAATGACTTCAGACGTTGTTCCAAGTGTCTCCAAGGGTCATTCAAGCACTCCGAAATGACTTCAGACGTTGTTCCAAGAGTCTCCAAGGGTCATCCAAACACTCCAGATTGACTTCAGATGCTATTGCAAGCTCCCCTGTACTTAGGATCACCATTTGGCATGTTTCACCAACATTTTAAGGTTTGTTTTAGTTTATAGAAACCCTTCACTTCAGAGGCCATTTACTATATCCTGCGATGCTCTGATCGAAAATCCAAGAAAATTTGCATTGTGCAACTTTTAATTTCCTTTCCAACGGTGAAAAAATTAAGTCTCTAGCTCTTCTGGTTCAAAAGTTATGGCCATTTGAAGTTTCACATTTTTTCGGCAAAACAAATTTTTTCGTCAAAACAAGCGCTCCAGAATGACTCCACACGTTGTTCAAGTGTCTCCAAGGGTCATCCAAGCACTCCAGAATGACTTTAGACGTTGTTCCAAGAGTCTCCAAGGGTCATCCAAGCACTCCAGATGACTTCAGATGCTATTGCAAGCTCCACTGTACTTAGGATCACCATTTGGCATGTTTCACCAACATTTTAAGGTTTGTTTTAGTTTATAGAAACCCTTCACTTCAGAGGCCATTTACTATATCCTGCGATGCTCTGATCGAAAATCCAAGAAATTTGCATTGTGCAACTTTTAATTTCCTTTCCAACGGTGAAAAAATTAAGTCTCTAGCTCTTCTGGTTCAAAAGTTATGGCCATTTGAAATTTCACATTTTTTCGGCAAAACAAATTTTTTTCGTCAAAACAAGCGCTCCAGAATGACTCCACACGTTGTTCCAAGTGTCTCCAAGGGTCATCAAGCACTCCAGAATGACTTCAGACGTTGTTCCAAGTGTCTCCAAGGGTCATTCAAGCACTCGAAATGACTTCAGACGTTGTTCCAAGAGTCTCCAAGGGTCATCCAAGCACTCCAGATTGACTTCAGATGCTATTGCAAGCTCCCTGTACTTAGGATCACCATTTGGCATGTTTCACCAACATTTTAAGGTTTGTTTTAGTTATAGAAACCCTCACTTCAGAGGCCATTTACTATATCCTGCGATGCTCTGATCGAAAATCCAAGAAAATTTGCATTGTGCAACTTTTAATTCCTTTCCAACGGTGAAAAAATTAAGTCTCTAGCTCTTCTGGTTCAAAAGTTATGGCCATTTGAAGTTTCACATTTTTTCGGCAAAACAAATTTTTTTCGTCAAAACAAGCGCTCCAGAATGACTTCAACGTTGTTTCAAGTGTCTCCAAGGGTCATTCAAGCACTCCAAATGACTTCAGACGTTGTTCCAAGAGTCTCCAAGGGTCATCCAAACACTCCAGAATGACTTCAGATGCTATTGCAAGCTCCACTGTACTTAGGATCACCATTTGGCATGTTTCACCAACATTTTAAGGTTTGTTTTAGTTTATAGAAACCCTTCACTTCAGAGGCCATTTACTATATCCTGCGATGCTCTGATCGAAAATCCAAGGAAATTTGCATTGTGCAACTTTTAATTTCCTTTCCAACGGTGAAAAAATTAAGTCTCTAGCTCTTCTGGTTCAAAAGTTATGGCCATTTGAAGTTTCACATTTTTTCGGCAAAACAAATTTTTTTCGTCAAAACAAGCGCTCCAGAATGACTTCAGACGTTGTTCCAAGTGTCTCCAAGGGTCATCCAAGCACTCCAAAATGACTTCAGACGTTGTTCCAAGAGTCTCCAAGGGTCATCCAAGCACTCCAGAATGACTTCAGATGCTATTGCAAGCTCCACTGTACTTAGGATCACCATTTGGCATGTTTCACCAACATTTTAAGGTTTGTTTTAGTTTATAGAAACCCTTCACTTCAGAGGCCATTTACTATATCCTGCGATGCTCTGATCGAAAATCCAAGAAAATTTGCATGTGCAACTTTTAATTTCCTTTCCAACGGTGAAAAAATTAAGTCTCTAGCTCTTCTGGTTCAAAAGTTATGGCCGTTTGAAATTTCACCTTTTTTCGGCAAAACAAATTTTTTTCGTCAAAACAAGCGCTCCAGAATGACTTCAGACGTTGTTCCAAGTGTCTCCAAGGGTCATTCAAGCACTCCGAATGACTTCAGACGTTGTTCCAAGAGTCTCCAAGGGTCATCCAAACACTCCAGATTGACTTCAGATGCTATTGCAAGCTCCCCTGTACTTAGGATCACCATTTGGCATGTTTCACCAACATTTTAAGGTTTGTTTTAGTTTATAGAAACCCTTCACTTCAGAGGCCATTTACTATATCCTGCGATGCTCTGATCGAAAATCCAAGAAATTTGCATTGTGCAACTTTTAATTTCCTTTCCAACGGTGAAAAAATTAAGTCTCTAGCTCTTCTGGTTCAAAAGTTATGGCCATTTGAAGTTTCACATTTTTTCGGCAAAACAAATTTTTTTCGTCAAAACAAGCGCTCCAGAATGACTCCACACGTTGTTTCAAGTGTCTCCCAGGGTCATCCAAGCACTCCAGAATGACTTTAGACGTTGTTCCAAGAGTCTCCAAGGGTCATCCAACACTCCAGAATGACTTCAGATGCTATTGCAAGCTCCACTGTACTTAGGATCACCATTTGGCATGTTTCACCAACATTTTAAGGTTTGTTTTAGTTTATAGAAACCCTTCACTTCAGAGGCCATTTTATATCCTGCGATGCTCTGATCGAAAATCCAAGGAATTTGCATTGTGCAACTTTTAATTTCCTTTCCAACGGTGAAAAAATTAAGTCTCTAGCTCTTCTGGTTCAAAAGTTATGGCCATTTGAAGTTCTCACATTTTTTCGGCAAAACTAATTTTTTTCGTCAAAACAAGCGCTCCAGAATGACTTCAGACGTTTTCCAAGTGTCTCCAAGGGTCATTCAAGCACTCCAAATGACTTCAGACGTTGTTCCAAGAGTCTCCAAGGGTCATCCAAACACTCCAGATTGACTTCAGATGCTATTGCAAGCTCCCCTGTACTTAGGATCACCATTGGCATGTTTCACCAACATTTTAAGGTTTGTTTTAGTTTATAGAAACCCTTCACTTCAGAGGCCATTTACTATATCCTGCGATGCTCTGATCGAAAATCCAGAAAATTTGCACTGTGCAACTTTTAATTTCCTTTCCAACGGTGAAAAAATTAAGTCTCTAGCTCTTCTGGTTCAAAAGTTATGGCCGTTTGAAATTTCACCTTTTTTCGGCAAAACAAATTTTTTTCGTCAAAACAAGCGCTCCAGAATGACTTCAGACGTTGTTCCAAGGTCTCCAAGGGTCATTCAAGCACTCCGAAATGACTTCAGACGTTGTTCCAAGAGTCTCCAAGGGTCATCCAAACACTCCAGATTGACTTCAGATGCTATTGCAAGCTCCCCTGTACTTAGGATCACCATTTGGCATGTTTCACCAACATTTTAAGGTTTGTTTTAGTTTATAGAAACCCTTCACTTCAGAGGCCATTTACTATATCCTGCGATGCTCTGATCGAAAATCCAAGAAATTTGCATTGTGCAACTTTTAATTTCCTTTCCAACGGTGAAAAAATTAAGTCTCTAGCTCTTCTGGTTCAAAAGTTATGGCCATTTGAAGTTTCACATTTTTTCGGGCAAAACAAATTTTTTTCGTCAAAACAAGCGCTCCAGAATGACTCCACACGTTGTTTCAAGTGTCTCCAAGGGTCATCCAAGCACTCCAGAATGACTTTAGACGTTGTTCCAAGAGTCTCCAAGGGTCATCCAAGCACTCCAGAATGACTTCAGATGCTATTGCAAGCTCCACTGTACTTAGGATCACCATTTGGCATGTTTCACCAACATTTAAGGTTTGTTTTAGTTTATAGAAACCTTCACTTCAGAGGCCATTTACTATATCCTGCGATGCTCTGATCGAAAATCCAAGAAATTTGCATTGTGCAACTTTTAATTTCCTTTCCAACTGAACAAATTAAGTCTCTAGCTCTTCTGGTTCAAAAGTTATGGCCATTTGAATTTCACATTTTTTCGGCAAAACTAATTTTTTCGTCAAACAGCGCTCCAGAATGACTCCACACGTTTTTCAAGTGTCTCCAGGGTCTCCAAGCACTCCAGAATGACTTTACGTTGTTCCAAGAGTCTCCAAGGTCATCCAAAAACTCCAGATTGACTTCAGACGTTGTTCAAAGTGTCCCCAAGGGTCATCCATGCACTCCAGAATGACTCCACACGTTGTTTCAAGTGTCTCCCAGGGTCATCCAAGCACTCCAGAATGACTTTAGACGTTGTTCCAAGAGTCTCCAAGGGTCATCCAGCACTCTCAGATGACTTCAGATGCTATTGCAAGCTCCACTGTACTTAGGATCACCATTTGGCATGTTTCACCAACATTTTAAGGTTTGTTTTAGTTTATAGAAACCCTTCACTTCAGAGGCCATTTACTATATCCTGCGATGCTCTGATCGAAAATCCAAGGAAATTTGCATTGTGCAACTTTTAATTTCCTTTCCAACGGTGAAAAAATTAAGTCTCTAGCTCTTCTGGTTCAAAGTTATGGCCATTTGAAGTTTCACATTTTTTCGGCAAAACTAATTTTTTTCGTCAAACCAGCGCTCCAGAATGACTTCAGACGTTGTTCCAAGTGTCTCCAAGGGTCATTCCAGCACTCCAAAATGACTTCAGACGTTGTTCCAATAGTCTCCAAGGGTCATCCAAACACTCCAGATTGACTTCAGATGCTATTGCAAGCTCCCCTGTACTTAGGATCACCATTTGGCATGTTTCACCAACATTTTAAGGTTTGTTTTAGTTTATAGAAACCCTTCACTTCAGAGGCCATTTACTATATCCTGCGATGCTCTGATCGAAAATCCAAGAAAATTTGCACTGTGCAACTTTTAATTTCCTTTCCAACGGTGAAAAATTAAGTCTCTAGCTCTTCTGGTTCAAAAGTTATGGCCGTTTGAATTTCACCTTTTTTTCGGCAAAACAAATTTTTTTCGTCAAAACAAGCGCTCCAGAATGACTTCAGACGTTGTTCCAAGTGTCTCCAGGGTCATTCAAGCACTCCGAATGACTTCAGACGTTGTTCCAAGAGTCTCCAAGGGTCATCCAAACACTCCAGATTGACTTCAGATGCTATTGCAAGCTCCCCTGTACTTAGGATCACCATTTGGCATGTTTCACCAACATTTTAAGGTTTGTTTTAGTTTATAGAAACCCTTCACTTCAGAGGCCATTTACTATATCCTGCGATGCTCTGATCGAAAATCCAAGAAAATTTGCATTGTGCAACTTTTAATTTCCTTTCCAACGGTGAAAAAATTAAGTCTCTAGCTCTTCTGGTTCAAAAGTTATGGCCATTTGAAGTTTCACATTTTTTCGGCAAAACAAATTTTTTTCGTCAAAACAAGCGCTCCAGAATGACTCCACACGTTGTTTCAAGTGTCTCCAAGGGTCATCCAAGCACTCCAGAATGACTTTAGACGTTGTTCCAAGGTCTCCAAGGTCATCCAAGCACTCCAGAATGACTTCAGATGCTATTGCAAGCTCCACTGTACTTAGGATCACCATTTGGCATGTTTCACCAACATTTAAGGTTTGTTTTAGTTTATAGAAACCCTTCACTTCAGAGGCCATTTACTATATCCTGCGATGCTCTGATCGAAATCCAAGAAATTTGCATTGTGCAACTTTTAATTTCCTTTCCAACGGTGAAAAAATTAAGTCTCTAGCTCTTCTGGTTCAAAAGTTATGGCCATTTGAAGTTTCACATTTTTTCGGCAAAACAAATTTTTTTCGTCAAACAAGCGCTCCAGAATGACTCCACACGTTGGTTCAAGTGTCTCCAAGGGTCATCCAAGCACTCCAAATGACTTTAGACGTTGTTCCAAGAGTCTCCAAGGGTCATCCAAAAACTCCAGATTGACTTCAGACGTGTGTTCAAAGTGTCCCCAAGGTCATCCATGCACTCCAGAATGACTTCAGACGTTGTTCCAAGAGTCTCCAGGGTCATCCTGCACTCCAGATTGACTTTAGACGTTGTTCCAAGAGTCCCAAGGTCATCCAAGCACTCCAGAATGACTTCAGATGCTATTGCAAGCTCCACTGTACTTAGGATCACCATTTGGCATGTTTCACCAACATTTTAAGGTTTGTTTTAGTTTATAAAACCCTTCACTTCAGAGGCCATTTACTATATCCTGCGATGCTCTGATCGAGAATCCAAGGAAATTGCATTGTGCAACTTTTAATTTCCTTTCCAACGGTGAAAAATTAAGTCTCTAGCTCTTCTGGTTCAAAAGTTATGGCCATTTGAAGTTTCACATTTTTTCGGCAAAACTAATTTTTTTCGTCAAAACAAGCGCTCCAGAATGACTCCACACGTGTGTTCAAGTGTCTCCAAGGGTCATCCAAGCACTCCAGAATGACTTTAGAGACTTTTTGTTCCAAGAGTCTCCAAGGGTCATCCAAACACTCCAGATTGACTTCAGACTTTGTTTCAAAGTTTCCTCAAGGTCATCCATGCACTCCAGAATGACTTCCGACGTTGTTCCAAGAGTCTCCAGGGTCATCCAAGCACTCCAAATGACTTTAGACGTTTGTTCCAAGAGTCTCCAAGGGTCATCCAAGCACTCCAGAATGACTTCAGATGCTATTGCAAGCTCCACTGTACTTAGGATCACCATTTGGCATGTTTCACCAACATTTTAAGTTTTGTTTTAGTTTATAGAAACCCTTCACTTCAGAGGCCATTTACTATATCCTGCGATGCTCTGATCGAAAATCCAAGAAATTTGCATTGTGCAACTTTTAATTTCCTTTCCAACGTGAAAAATTAAGTCTCTAGCTCTTCTGGTTCAAAAGTTATGGCCATTTGAAGTTTCACATTTTTTTCGGCAAAACTAATTTTTTTCGTCAAACAAGCGCTCCAGAATGACTTCAGACGTTGTTCCAAGTGTCTCCAAGGGTCATTCAAGCACTCCAAAATGACTTCAGACGTTGTTCCAAGAGTCTCCAAGGGTCATCCAAGCACTCCAGAATGACTTCAGATGCTATTGCAAGCTCCACTGTACTTAGGATCACCATTTGGCATGTTTCACCAACATTTTAAGGTTTGTTTTAGTTTATAGAAACCCTTCACTTCAGAGGCCATTTACTATATCCTGCGATGCTCTGATCGAAAATCCAAGAAATTTGCATGTGCAACTTTTAATTTCCTTTCCAACGGTGCAAAAATTAGTCTCTAGCTCTTCTGGTTCAAAAGTTATGGCCATTTGAAATTTCACATTTTTTCGGCAAAACAAATTTTTTTCGTCAAAACAAGCGCTCCAGAATGACTCCACACGTTGTTCAAGTGTCTCCAGGTCATCCAAGCACTCCAAAATGACTTCAGACGTTGTTCCAAGAGTCTCCAAGGGTCATCCAAGCACTCCAATGACTTCAGATGCTATTGCAAGCTCCCTGTACTTAGGATCACCATTTGGCATGTTTCACCAACATTTTAAGGTTTGTTTTAGTTTATAGAAACCCTTCACTTCAGAGGCCATTTACTATATCCTGCGATGCTCTGATCGAAAATCCAAGAAAATTTGCATTGTGCAACTTTTAATTTCCTTTCCAACGGTGAAAAATTAAGTCTCTAGCTCTTCTGGTTCAAAAGTTATGGCCATTTGAAGTTTCACATTTTTTTCGGCAAAACTAATTTTTTTCGTCAAAACAAGCGCTCCCAGAATGACTTCAGACGTTGTTCCAAGTGTCTCCAAGGGTCATTCAGCACTCCAAAATGACTTCAGACGTTGTTTCCAAGAGTCTCCAAGGGTCATCCAGCACTCCAGAATGACTTCAGATGCTATTGCAAGCTCCCCTGTACTTAGGATCACCATTGGCATGTTTCACAACATTTTAAGGTTTTGTTTTTAGTTTATAGAAACCCTTCACTTCAGAGGCCATTTACTATATCCTGCGATGCTCTATCGAAATCCAAGAAAATTTGCATTGTGCAACTTTTAATTTCCTTTCCAACGGTGAAAAATTAAGTCTCTAGCTCTTCTGGTTCAAAAGTTATGGCCATTTGAAGTTTCACATTTTTTCGGCAAAACAATTTTTTTTCGTCAAAACAAGCGCTCCAGAATGACTCCACACGTTGTTTCAAGTGTCTCCAAGGGTCATCCAAGCACTCCAAAATGACTTTAGACGTTGTTCCAAGAGTCTCCAAGGGTCATCCAAGCACTCCAGAATGACTTCAGATGCTATTGCAAGCTCCACTGTACTTAGGATCACCATTTGGCATGTTTCACCAACATTTTAAGGTTTGTTTTAGTTTATAGAAACCCTTCACTTCAGAGGCCATTTACTATATCCTGCGATGCTCTGATCGAAAATCCAAGAAAATTTGCATTGTGCAACTTTTAATTTCCTTTCCAACGGTGCAAAAATTAAGTCTCTAGCTCTTCTGGTTCAAAAGTAATGGCCATTTGAAGTTTCACATTTTTTCGGCAAAACAAATTTTTTTCGTCAAAACAAGCGCTCCAGAATGACTCCACACGTTGTTTCAAGTGTCTCCAAGGGTCATCCAAGCACTCCAGATGACTTTAGACGTTGTTCCAAGAGTCTCCAAGGGTCATCCAAGCACTCCAGAATGACTTCAGATGCTATTGCAAGCTCCACTGTACTTAGGATCACCATTTGGCATGTTTCACCAACATTTTAAGGTTTGTTTTAGTTTATAGAAACCCTTCACTTCAGAGGCCATTTACTATATCCTGCGATGCTCTGATCGAAAATCCAAGGAAATTTGCATTGTGCAACTTTTAATTTCCTTTCCAACGGTGAAAAAATTAAGTCTCTAGCTCTTCTGGTTCAAAAGTTATGGCCATTTGAAGTTTCACATTTTTTCGGCAAAACTAATTTTTTTCGTCAAAACAAGCGCTCCAGAATGACTTCAGACGTTGTTCCAAGTGTCTCCAAGGGTCATTCAAGCACTCCAAATGACTTCAGACGTTGTTCCAAGAGTCTCCAAGGGTCATCCAAACACTCCAGATTGACTTCAGATGCTATTGCAAGCTCCCCTGTACTTAGGATCACCATTTGGCATGTTTCACCAACATTTTAAGGTTTGTTTTAGTTTATAGAAACCCTTCACTTCAGAGGCCATTTACTATATCCTGCGATGCTCTGATCGAAAATCCAAGAAAATTTGCATTGTGCAACTTTTAATTTCCTTTCCAACGGTGAAAAATTAAGTCTCTAGCTCTTCTGGTTCAAAAGTTATGGCCATTTGAAGTTTCACATTTTTTCGGCAAAACAAATTTTTTTCGTCAAAACAAGCGCTCCAGAATGACTCCACACGTTGTTCCAAGTGTCTCCAAGGGTCATTCAAGCACTCCAGAATGACTTCAGACGTTGTTCCAAGAGTCTCCAAGGGTCATCCAAGCACTCCAGAATGACTTCAGATGCTATTGCAAGCTCCACTGTACTTAGGATCACCATTTGGCATGTTTCACCAACATTTTAAGGTTTGTTTTAGTTTATAGAAACCCTTCACTTCAGAGGCCATTTACTATATCCTGCGATGCTCTGATCGAAATCCAAGAAATTTGCATTGTGCAACTTTAATTTCCTTTCCAACGGTGAAAAAATTAAGTCTCTAGCTCTTCTGGTTCAAAAGTTATGGCCATTTGAAGTTTCACATTTTTTCGGCAAAACAAATTTTTTTCGTCAAAACAAGCGCTCCAGAATGACTTCAGACGTTGTTCCAAGTGTCTCCAAGGGTCATTCAAGCACTCCAAAATGACTTCAGACGTTGTTCCAAGAGTCTCCAAGGTCATCCAAGCACTCCAGATTGACTTCAGATGCTATTGCAAGCTCCCCTGTACTTAGGATCACCATTTGGCATGTTTCACCAACATTTTAAGGTTTGTTTTAGTTTATAGAAACCCTTCACTTCAGAGGCCATTTACTATATCCTGCGATGCTCTGATCGAAAATCCAAGAAAATTTGCATTGTGCAACTTTTAATTTCCTTTCCAACGGTGAAAAAATTAAGTCTCTAGCTCTTCTGGTTCAAAAGTTATGGCCGTTTGAAATTTCACCTTTTTTCGGCAAAACAAATTTTTTTCGTCAAAACAAGCGCTCCAGAATGACTTCAGACGTTGTTCCAAGTGTCTCCAAGGGTCATTCAAGCACTCCGAAATGACTTCAGACGTTGTTCCAAGAGTCTCCAAGGGTCATCCAAACACTCCAGATTGACTTCAGATGCTATTGCAAGCTCCCCTGTACTTAGGATCACCATTTGGCATGTTTCACCAACATTTTAAGGTTTGTTTTAGTTTATAGAAACCCTTCACTTCAGAGGCCATTTACTATATCCTGCGATGCTCTGATCGAAAATCCAAGAAATTTGCATTGTGCAACTTTTAATTTCCTTTCCAACGGTGAAAAAATTAAGTCTCTAGCTCTTCTGGTTCAAAAGTTATGGCCATTTGAAGTTTCACATTTTTTCGGCAAAACAAATTTTTTTCGTCAAAACAAGCGCTCCAGAATGACTCCACACGTTGTTTCAAGTGTCTCCAAGGGTCATCCAAGCACTCCAGAATGACTTTAGACGTTGTTCCAAGAGTCTCCAAGGGTCATCCAAGCACTCCAGAATGACTTCAGATGCTATTGCAAGCTCCACTGTACTTAGGATCACCATTTGGCATGTTTCACCAACATTTTAAGGTTTGTTTTAGTTTATAGAAACCCTTCACTTCAGAGGCCATTTACTATATCCTGCGATGCTCTGATCGAAAATCCAAGGAAATTTGCATTGTGCAACTTTTAATTTCCTTTCCAACGGTGAAAAAATTAAGTCTCTAGCTCTTCTGGTTCAAAAGTTATGGCCGTTTGAAATTTCACCTTTTTTCGGCAAAACTAATTTTTTTCGTCAAAACAAGCGCTCCAGAATGACTTCAGACGTTGTTCCAAGTGTCTCCAAGGGTCATCCAAGCACTCCAGAATGACTTCAGACGTTGTTCCAAGTGTCTCCAAGGGTCATTCAAGCACTCCGAAATGACTTCAGACGTTGTTCCAAGAGTCTCCAAGGGTCATCCAACACTCCAGATTGACTTCAGATGCTATTGCAAGCTCCCCTGTACTTAGGATCACCATTTGGCATGTTTCACCAACATTTTAAGGTTTGTTTTAGTTTATAGAAACCCTTCACTTCAGAGGCCATTTACTATATCCTGCGATGCTCTGATCGAAAATCCAAGAAATTTGCATTGTGCAACTTTTAATTTCCTTTCCAACGGTGAAAAAATTAAGTCTCTAGCTCTTCTGGTTCAAAAGTTATGGCCATTTGAAGTTTCACATTTTTTCGGCAAAACAAATTTTTTTCGTCAAAACAAGCGCTCCAGAATGACTCCACACGTTGTTTCAAGTGTCTCCAAGGGTCATCCAAGCACTCCAAATGACTTAGACGTTGTTCCAAGAGTCTCCAAGGGTCATCCAAGCACTCCAGAATGACTTCAGATGCTATTGCAAGCTCCACTGTACTTAGGATCACCATTTGGCATGTTTCACCAACATTTTAAGGTTTGTTTTAGTTTATAGAAACCCTTCACTTCAGAGGCCATTTACTATATCCTGCGATGCTCTGATCGAAAATCCAAGGAAATTTGCATTGTGCAACTTTTAATTTCCTTTCCAACGGTGAAAAAATTAAGTCTCTAGCTCTTCTGGTTCAAAAGTTATGGCCATTTGAAGTTTCACATTTTTTCGGCAAAACTAATTTTTTTCGTCAAAACAAGCGCTCCAGAATGACTTCAGACGTTGTTCCAAGTGTCTCCAAGGGTCATTCAAGCACTCCAAAATGACTTCAGACGTTGTTCCAAGAGTCTCCAAGGGTCATCCAAACACTCCAGATTGACTTCAGATGCTATTGCAAGCTCCCCTGTACTTAGGATCACCATTTGGCATGTTTCACCAACATTTTAAGGTTTGTTTTAGTTTATAGAAACCCTTCACTTCAGAGGCCATTTACTATATCCTGCGATGCTCTGATCGAAAATCCAAGAAAATTTGCATTGTGCAACTTTTAATTTCCTTTCCAACGGTGAAAAATTAAGTCTCTAGCTCTTCTGGTTCAAAAGTTATGGCCATTTGAAGTTTCACATTTTTTCGGCAAAACAAATTTTTTTCGTCAAAACAAGCGCTCCAGAATGACTCCACACGTTGTTTCAAGTGTCTCCAAGGTCATCCAAGCACTCCAGAATGACTTTAGACGTTGTTCCAAGAGTCTCCAAGGGTCATCCAAGCACTCCAGAATGACTTCAGATGCTATTGCAAGCTCCACTGTACTTAGGATCACCATTTGGCATGTTTCACCAACATTTTAAGGTTTGTTTTAGTTTATAGAAACCCTTCACTTCAGAGGCCATTTACTATATCCTGCGATGCTCTGATCGAAAATCCAAGAAAATTTGCATTGTGCAACTTTTAATTTCCTTTCCAACGGTGAAAAAATTAAGTCTCTAGCTCTTCTGGTTCAAAAGTTATGGCCATTTGAAGTTTCACATTTTTTCGGCAAAACTAATTTTTTTCGTCAAAACAAGCGCTCCAGAATGACTCCACACGTTGTTTCAAGTGTCTCCAAGGGTCATCCAAGCACTCCAGAATGACTTTAGACGTTGTTCCAAGAGTCTCCAAGGGTCATCCAAGCACTCCAGAATGACTTCAGATGCTATTGCAAGCTCCACTGTACTTAGATCACCATTTGGCATGTTTCACCAACATTTTAAGGTTTGTTTTAGTTTATAGAAACCCTTCACTTCAGAGGCCATTTACTATATCCCGCGATGCTCTGATCGAAAATCCAGAAAATTTGCATTGTGCAACTTTAATTTCCTTTCCAACGGTGAAAAAATTAAGTCTCTAGCTCTTCTGGTTCAAAAGTTATGGCCGTTTGAAATTTCACCTTTTTTTCGGCAAAACAATTTTTTTCGTCAAAACAAGCGCTCCAAATGACTTCAGACGTTGTTTCCAAGTGTCTCCAAGGGTCATTCAAGCACTCCAGAAATGACTTCAGACGTGTTCCAAGAGTCTCCAAGGGTCATCCAAACACTCCAGATTGCTTCAGACGTTGTTCAAGTGTCCTCAAGTCATCCATGCATCCAGAATGACTTCAGACGTTGTTCCAAGAGTCTCAGGGGCATCAAGCACTCCAAATACTTTAGACTTGTTCCAAGATCTCATCATCCAAGCACTCCAGAATGACTTCAGATGCTATTGCAAGCTCCACTGTACTTAGATCACCATTTGGCATGTTTCACCAACATTTTAGTTTGTTTTAGTTTATAGAACCCTTCACTTCAGAGGCCATTTACTATATCCTGCGATGCTCTGATCGAAAATCCAAGAAAATTTGCATTGTGCAACTTTTAATTTCCTTTCCAACGGTGAAAAAATTAAGTCTCTAGCTCTTCTGGTTCAAAAGTTATGGCCGTTTGAAATTTCACCTTTTTTTTCGGCAAACAAATTTTTTTCGTCAAAACAGCGCTCCAGAATGACTTCAGACGTTGTTCCAAGTGTCTCCAAGGGTCATTCAAGCACTCCAAATGACTTCAGACGTTGTTCCAAGAGTCTCCAGGGTCATCCAAACACTCCAGATTGACTTCAGATGCTATTGCAAGCTCCCCTGTACTTAGGATCACCATTTGGCATTTTTCACCAACATTTTAAGGTTTGTTTTAGTTTATAGAAACCCTTCACTTCAGAGGCCATTTACTATATCCTGCGATGCTCTGATCGAAAATCCAAGAAAATTTGCATTGTGCAACTTTAATTTCCTTTCCAACGGTGAAAAAATTAAGTCTCTAGCTCTTCTGGTTCAAAATTATGGCCATTGAAGTTTCACATTTTTTCGGCAAAACAATTTTTTTCGTCAAAACAAGCGCTCCAGAATGACTCCACACGTTGTTTCAAGTGTCTCCAAGGGTCATCCAAGCACTCCAAATGACTTTAGACGTTGTTCCAAGAGTCTCCAAGGGTCATCCAAACACTCCAGAATGACTTCAGATGCTATTGCAAGCTCCACTGTACTTAGGATCACCATTTGGCATGTTTCACCAACATTTTAAGGTTTGTTTTAGTTTATAGAAACCCTTCACTTCAGAGGCCA
Source organism: Anopheles merus (assembly GCF_017562075.2). Classification (NCBI taxonomy): domain Eukaryota; kingdom Metazoa; phylum Arthropoda; class Insecta; order Diptera; family Culicidae; genus Anopheles; species Anopheles merus. The sequence goes on along the minus strand of NW_024427966.1, from coordinate 19,765 downwards.
TTTACTATATCCTGCGATGCTCTGATCGAAATCCAGAAAATTTGCACTGTGCAACTTTTAATTTCCTTTCCAACGGTGAAAAATTAAGTCTCTAGCTCTTCTGGTTCAAAAGTTATGGCCGTTTGAAATTTCACACTTTTTTCGGCAAAACAAATTTTTTTCGTCAAAACAAGCGCTCCAGAATGACTCCACACGTTGTTCCAAGTGTCTCCAAGGGTCATTCAAGCACTCCGAAATGACTTCAGACGTTGTTCCAAGAGTCTCCAAGGGTCATCCAAACACTCCAGATTGACTTCAGATGCTATTGCAAGCTCCCCTGTACTTAGGATCACCATTTGGCATGTTTCACCAACATTTTAAGGTTTGTTTTAGTTTATATAAACCCTTCACTTCAGAGGCCATTTACTATATCCTGCGATGCTCTGATCGAAAATCCAAGAAATTTGCATTGTGCAACTTTTAATTTCCTTTCCAACGGTGAAAAATTAATCTCTAGCTCTTCTGGTTCAAAAGTTATGGCCATTTGAAATTTCACATTTTTTCGACAAAACAAATTTTTTTCGTCAAACAAAGCGCTCCAGAATGACTCCACACGTTGTTTCAAGTGTCTCCAAGGGTCATCCAAGCACTCCAAAATGACTTTAGACGTTGTTCCAAGAGTCTCCAAGGGTCATCCCAACACTCCAGAATGACTTCAGATGCTATTGCAAGCTCCCCTGTACTTAGGATCACCATTTGGCATGTTTCACCAACATTTTAAGTTTGTTTTTAGTTTATAGAAACCCTTCACTTCAGAGGCCATTTACTATATCCTGCGATGCTCTGATCGAAAATCCAAGAAAATTTGCATTGTGCAACTTTTAATTTCCTTTCCAACGGTGAAAAAATTAAGTCTCTAGCTCTTCTGGTTCAAAAGTTATGGCCGTTTGAATTTTCACATTTTTTCGGCAAAACAATTTTTTCGTCAAAACAAGCACTCCAAATGACTTCAGACGTTGTTCCAAGTGTCTCCAAGGTCATCCAAGCACTCCAGAATGACTTCAGACGTTGTTCAAGTGTCTCCAAGGGTCATCCAAGCACTCCAGAATGACTTTTAGACGTTGTTCCAAGTCTCCAAGGGTCTCAAGCACTCCAAATGACTTCAGACGTTGTTCCAAGAGTCTCCAAGGGTCATCCAAGCACTCCAGAATGACTTCAGATGCTATTGCAAGCTCCACTGTACTTAGGATCACCATTTGGCATGTTTCACCAACATTTTAAGGTTTGTTTTAGTTTATAGAAACCCTTCACTTCAGAGGCCATTTACTATATCCTGCGATGCTCTGATCGAAAATCCAAGAAAATTTGCATTGTGCAACTTTTAATTTCCTTTCCAACGGTGAAAAAATTAAGTCTCTAGCTCTTCTGGTTCAAAAGTTATGGCCATTTGAAATTTCACCTTTTTTCGGCAAAACAAATTTTTTCGTCAAAACAAGCGCTCCAGAATGACTTCAGACGTTGTTCCAAGTGTCTCCAAGGGTCATCCAAGCACTCCAGAATGACTTCAGACGTTGTTCCAAGTGTCTCCAAGGGTCATCCAAGCACTCCAGAATGACTTCAGACGTTGTTCCAAGAGTCTCCAAGGGTCATTCAAGCACTCCGAAATGACTTCAGACGTTGTTCCAAGAGTCTCCAAGGGTCATCCAAGCACTCCAGAATGACTTCAGATGCTATTGCAAGCTCCACTGTACTTAGGATCACCATTTGGCATGTTTCACCAACATTTTAAGGTTTGTTTTAGTTTATAGAAACCCTTCACTTCAGAGGCCATTTACTATATCCTGCGATGCTCTGATCGAAAATCCAGGAAATTTGCATTGTGCAACTTTTAATTTCCTTTCCAACGGTGAAAAAATTAAGTCTCTAGCTCTTCTGGTTCAAAAGTTATGGCCATTTGAAGTTTCACATTTTTTCGGCAAAACAAATTTTTTTCGTCAAAACAAGCGCTCCAGAATGACTCCAGACGTTGTTTCAAGTGTCTCCAAGGGTCATCCAAGCACTCCAGAATGACTTTAGACGTTGTTCCAAGAGTCTCCAAGGGTCATCCAAACACTCCAGATGACTTCAGATGCTATTGCAAGCTCCCCTGTACTTAGGATCACCATTTGGCATGTTTCACCAACATTTAAGGTTTGTTTTAGTTTATAGAAACCCTTCACTTCAGAGGCCATTTACTATATCCTGCGATGCTCTGATCGAAAATCCAAGAAAATTTGCATTGTGCAACTTTTAATTTCCTTTCCAACGGTGAAAAAATTAAGTCTCTAGCTCTTCTGGTTCAAAAGTTATGGCCATTTGAAGTTTCACATTTTTTCGGCAAAACAAATTTTTTTCGTCAAAACAAGCGCTCCAGAATGACTCCACACGTTGTTTCAAGTGTCTCCAAGGGTCATCCAAGCACTCCAGAATGACTTTAGACGTTGTTCCAAGAGTCTCCAAGGGTCATCCAAACACTCCAGAATGACTTCAGATGCTATTGCAAGCTCCACTGTACTTAGGATCACCATTTGGCATGTTTCACCAACATTTTAAGGTTTGTTTTAGTTTATAGAAACCCTTCACTTCAGAGGCCATTTACTATATCCTGCGATGCTCTGATCGAAAATCCAAGAAAATTTGCATTGTGCAACTTTTAATTTCCTTTCCAACGGTGAAAAAATTAAGTCTCTAGCTCTTCTGGTTCAAAAGTTATGGCCGTTTGAAATTTCACCTTTTTTCGGCAAAACAAATTTTTTTCGTCAAAACAAGCACTCCAGAATGACTTCAGACGTTGTTCCAAGTGTCTCCAAGGGTCATCCAAGCACTCCAGAATGACTTCAGACGTTGTTCCAAGTGTCTCCAAGGGTCATCCAAGCACTCCAGAATGACTTCAGACGTTGTTCCAAGAGTCTCCAAGGGTCATTCAAGCACTCCAAAATGACTTCAGACGTTGTTCCAAGAGTCTCCAAGGTCATCCAAGCACTCCAGAATGACTTCAGATGCTATTGCAAGCTCCACTGTACTTAGGATCACCATTTGGCATGTTTCACCAACATTTTAAGGTTTGTTTTAGTTTATAGAAACCCTTCACTTCAGAGGCCATTTACTATATCCTGCGATGCTCTGATCGAAAATCCAAGAAATTTGCATTGTGCAACTTTTAATTTCCTTTCCAACGGTGAAAAAATTAAGTCTCTAGCTCTTCTGGTTCAAAAGTTATGGCCATTTGAAGTTTCACATTTTTTCGGCAAAACAATTTTTTTCGTCAAAACAAGCGCTCCAGAATGACTCCACACGTTGTTTCAAGTGTCTCCAAGGGTCATCCAAGCACTCCAGAATGACTTTAGACGTTGTTCCAAGAGTCTCCAAGGGTCATCCAAACACTCCAGAATGACTTCAGATGCTATTGCAAGCTCCACTGTACTTAGGATCACCATTTGGCATGTTTCACCAACATTTTAAGGTTTGTTTTAGTTTATAGAAACCCTTCACTTCAGAGGCCATTTACTATATCCTGCGATGCTCTGATCGAAAATCCAAGGAAATTTGCATTGTGCAACTTTTAATTTCCTTTCCAACGGTGAAAAAATTAAGTCTCTAGCTCTTCTGGTTCAAAAGTTATGGCCATTTGAAGTTTCACATTTTTTCGGCAAAACTAATTTTTTTCGTCAAAACAAGCGCTCCAGAATGACTTCAGACGTTGTTCCAAGTGTCTCCAAGGGTCATTCAAGCACTCCAAAATGACTTCAGACGTTGTTCCAAGAGTCTCCAAGGGTCATCCAAACACTCCAGATTGACTTCAGATGCTATTGCAAGCTCCCCTGTACTTAGGATCACCATTTGGCATGTTTCACCAACATTTTAAGGTTTGTTTTAGTTTATAGAAACCCTTCACTTCAGAGGCCATTTACTATATCCTGCGATGCTCTGATCGAAAATCCAAGAAAATTTGCATTGTGCAACTTTTAATTTCCTTTCCAACGGTGAAAAAATTAAGTCTCTAGCTCTTCTGGTTCAAAAGTTATGGCCGTTTGAAGTTTCACCTTTTTTCGGCAAAACAATTTTTTTCGTCAAAACAAGCGCTCCAGAATGACTTCAGACGTTGTTCCAAGTGTCTCCAAGGGTCATTCAAGCACTCCGAATGACTTCAGACGTTGTTCCAAGAGTCTCCAAGGGTCATCCAAGCACTCCAGAATGACTTCAGATGCTATTGCAAGCTCCACTGTACTTAGGATCACCATTTGGCATGTTTCACCAACATTTTAAGGTTTGTTTTAGTTTATAGAAACCCTTCACTTCAGAGGCCATTTACTATATCCTGCGATGCTCTGATCGAAAATCCAAGAAAATTTGCATTGTGCAACTTTTAATTTCCTTTCCAACGGTGAAAAAATTAAGTCTCTAGCTCTTCTGGTTCAAAAGTTATGGCCATTTGAAGTTTCACATTTTTTCGGCAAAACAAATTTTTTTCGTCAAAACAAGCGCTCCAGAATGACTCCACACGTTGTTTCAAGTGTCTCCAAGGGTCATCCAAGCACTCCAAATGACTTCAGACGTTGTTCCAAGAGTCTCCAAGGGTCATCCAAACACTCCAGATTGACTTCAGATGCTATTGCAAGCTCCCCTGTACTTAGGATCACCATTTGGCATGTTTCACCAACATTTTAAGGTTTGTTTTAGTTTATAGAAACCCTTCACTTCAGAGGCCATTTACTATATCCTGCGATGCTCTGATCGAAAATCCAAGAAAATTTGCATTGTGCAACTTTTAATTTCCTTTCCAACGGTGAAAAATTAAGTCTCTAGCTCTTCTGGTTCAAAAGTTATGGCCGTTTGAAATTTCACCTTTTTTCGGCAAAACAAATTTTTTTCGTCAAAACAAGCGCTCCAGAATGACTTCAGACGTTGTTCCAAGTGTCTCCAAGGGTCATTCAAGCACTCCGAAATGACTTCAGACGTTGTTCCAAGAGTCTCCAAGGGTCATCCAAGCACTCCAGATGACTTCAGATGCTATTGCAAGCTCCACTGTACTTAGGATCACCATTTGGCATGTTTCACCAACATTTTAAGGTTTGTTTTAGTTTATAGAAACCCTTCACTTCAGAGGCCATTTACTATATCCTGCGATGCTCTGATCGAAAATCCAAGAAAATTTGCATTGTGCAACTTTTAATTTCCTTTCCAACGGTGAAAAAATTAAGTCTCTAGCTCTTCTGGTTCAAAAGTTATGGCCATTTGAAGTTTCACATTTTTTCGGCAAAACAAATTTTTTTCGTCAAAACAAGCGCTCCAGAATGACTTCACACGTTGTTTCAAGTGTCTCCAAGGGTCATCCAAGCACTCCAGAATGACTTCAGACGTTGTTCCAAGAGTCTCCAAGGGTCATCCAACACTCCAGATGACTTCAGATGCTATTGCAAGCTCCCCTGTACTTAGGATCACCATTTGGCATGTTTCACCAACATTTTAAGGTTTGTTTTAGTTTATAGAAACCCTTCACTTCAGAGGCCATTTACTATATCCTGCGATGCTCTGATCGAAAATCCAAGAAAATTTGCATTGTGCAACTTTTAATTTCCTTTCCAACGGTGAAAAAATTAAGTCTCTAGCTCTTCTGGTTCAAAAGTTATGGCCATTTGAAGTTTCACATTTTTTCGGCAAAACAAATTTTTTTCGTCAAAACAAGCGCTCCAGAATGACTCCACACGTTGTTTCAAGTGTCTCCAAGGGTCATCCAAGCACTCCAGAATGACTTTAGACGTTGTTCCAAGAGTCTCCAAGGGTCATCCAACACTCCAGAATGACTTCAGATGCTATTGCAAGCTCCACTGTACTTAGGATCACCATTTGGCATGTTTCACCAACATTTTAAGGTTTGTTTTAGTTTATAGAAACCCTTCACTTCAGAGGCCATTTACTATATCCTGCGATGCTCTGATCGAAAATCCAAGAAAATTTGCATTGTGCAACTTTTAATTTCCTTTCCAACGGTGAAAAAATTAAGTCTCTAGCTCTTCTGGTTCAAAAGTTATGGCCGTTTGAAATTTCACCTTTTTTCGGCAAAACAAATTTTTTTCGTCAAAACAAGCACTCCAGAATGACTTCAGACGTTGTTCCAAGTGTCTCCAAGGGTCATCCAAGCACTCCAGAATGACTTCAGACGTTGTTCCAAGTGTCTCCAAGGGTCATCCAAGCACTCCAGAATGACTTTAGACGTTGTTCCAAGAGTCTCCAAGGGTCATTCAAGCACTCCAAAATGACTTCAGACGTTGTTCCAAGAGTCTCCAAGGGTCATCCAAGCACTCCAGAATGACTTCAGATGCTATTGCAAGCTCCACTGTACTTAGGATCACCATTTGGCATGTTTCACCAACATTTTAAGGTTTGTTTTAGTTTATAGAAACCCTTCACTTCAGAGGCCATTTACTATATCCTGCGATGCTCTGATCGAAAATCCAAGAAAATTTGCATTGTGCAACTTTTAATTTCCTTTCCAACGGTGAAAAAATTAAGTCTCTAGCTCTTCTGGTTCAAAAGTTATGGCCATTTGAAGTTTCACATTTTTTCGGCAAAACAAATTTTTTTCGTCAAAACAAGCGCTCCAGAATGACTCCACACGTTGTTTCAAGTGTCTCCAAGGGTCATCCAAGCACTCCAGAATGACTTTAGACGTTGTTCCAAGAGTCTCCAAGGGTCATCCAAACACTCCAGAATGACTTCAGATGCTATTGCAAGCTCCACTGTACTTAGGATCACCATTTGGCATGTTTCACCAACATTTTAAGGTTTGTTTTAGTTTATAGAAACCCTTCACTTCAGAGGCCATTTACTATATCCTGCGATGCTCTGATCGAAAATCCAAGAAAATTTGCATTGTGCAACTTTTAATTTCCTTTCCAACGGTGAAAAAATTAAGTCTCTAGCTCTTCTGGTTCAAAAGTTATGGCCATTTGAAGTTTCACATTTTTTCGGCAAAACTAATTTTTTTCGTCAAAACAAGCGCTCCAGAATGACTTCAGACGTTGTTCCAAGTGTCTCCAAGGGTCATTCAAGCACTCCAAAATGACTTCAGACGTTGTTCCAAGAGTCTCCAAGGGTCATCCAAACACTCCAGATTGACTTCAGATGCTATTGCAAGCTCCCCTGTACTTAGGATCACCATTTGGCATGTTTCACCAACATTTTAAGGTTTGTTTTAGTTTATAGAAACCCTTCACTTCAGAGGCCATTTACTATATCCTGCGATGCTCTGATCGAAAATCCAAGAAATTTGCATTGTGCAACTTTTAATTTCCTTTCCAACGGTGAAAAAATTAAGTCTCTAGCTCTTCTGGTTCAAAAGTTATGGCCATTTGAAATTTCACCTTTTTTCGGCAAAACAAATTTTTTTCGTCAAAACAAGCGCTCCAGAATGACTTCAGACGTTGTTCCAAGTGTCTCCAAGGGTCATTCAAGCACTCCGAAATGACTTCAGACGTTGTTCCAAGAGTCTCCAAGGGTCATCCAAGCACTCCAGAATGACTTCAGATGCTATTGCAAGCTCCACTGTACTTAGGATCACCATTTGGCATGTTTCACCAACATTTTAAGGTTTGTTTTAGTTTATAGAAACCCTTCACTTCAGAGGCCATTTACTATATCCTGCGATGCTCTGATCGAAAATCCAAGAAAATTTGCATTGTGCAACTTTTAATTTCCTTTCCAACGGTGAAAAATTAAGTCTCTAGCTCTTCTGGTTCAAAAGTTATGGCCATTTGAAGTTTCACTTTTTTCGGCAAAACAAATTTTTTTCGTCAAAACAAGCGCTCCAGAATGACTTCAGACGTTGTTCCAAGTGTCTCCAAGGGTCATTCAAGCACTCCGAAATGACTTCAGACGTTGTTCCAAGAGTCTCCAAGGGTCATCCAAACACTCCAGATTGACTTCAGATGCTATTGCAAGCTCCCCTGTACTTAGGATCACCATTTGGCATGTTTCACCAACATTTTAAGGTTTGTTTTAGTTTATAGAAACCCTTCACTTCAGAGGCCATTTACTATATCCTGCGATGCTCTGATCGAAAATCCAAGAAAATTTGCATTGTGCAACTTTTAATTTCCTTTCCAACGGTGAAAAAATTAAGTCTCTAGCTCTTCTGGTTCAAAAGTTATGGCCATTTGAAGTTTCACATTTTTTCGGCAAAACAAATTTTTTTCGTCAAAACAAGCGCTCCAGAATGACTCCACACGTTGTTTCAAGTGTCTCCAAGGGTCATCCAAGCACTCCAGAATGACTTCAGACGTTGTTCCAAGAGTCTCCAAGGGTCATCCAAGCACTCCAGAATGACTTCAGATGCTATTGCAAGCTCCACTGTACTTAGGATCACCATTTGGCATGTTTCACCAACATTTTAAGGTTTGTTTTAGTTTATAGAAACCCTTCACTTCAGAGGCCATTTACTATATCCTGCGATGCTCTGATCGAAAATCCAAGAAAATTTGCATTGTGCAACTTTTAATTTCCTTTCCAACGGTGAAAAAATTAAGTCTCTAGCTCTTCTGGTTCAAAAGTTATGGCCATTTGAAGTTTCACCTTTTTTCGGCAAAACAAATTTTTTTCGTCAAAACAAGCGCTCCAGAATGACTTCAGACGTTGTTCCAAGTGTCTCCAAGGGTCATTCAAGCACTCCGAAATGACTTCAGACGTTGTTCCAAGAGTCTCCAAGGGTCATCCAAACACTCCAGATTGACTTCAGATGCTATTGCAAGCTCCCTGTACTTAGGATCACCATTTGGCATGTTTCACCAACATTTTAAGGTTTGTTTTAGTTTATAGAAACCCTTCACTTCAGAGGCCATTTACTATATCCTGCGATGCTCTGATCGAAAATCCAAGAAAATTTGCATTGTGCAACTTTTAATTTCCTTTCCAACGGTGAAAAAATTAAGTCTCTAGCTCTTCTGGTTCAAAAGTTATGGCCATTTGAAGTTTCACATTTTTTCGGCAAAACAAATTTTTTTCGTCAAAACAAGCGCTCCAGAATGACTTCAGACGTTGTTCCAAGTGTCTCCAAGGGTCATTCAAGCACTCCGAAATGACTTCAGACGTTGTTCCAAGAGTCTCCAAGGGTCATCCAAACACTCCAGAATGACTTCAGATGCTATTGCAAGCTCCACTGTACTTAGGATCACCATTTGGCATGTTTCACCAACATTTTAAGGTTTGTTTTAGTTTATAGAAACCCTTCACTTCAGAGGCCATTTACTATATCCTGCGATGCTCTGATCGAAAATCCAAGAAAATTTGCATTGTGCAACTTTTAATTTCCTTTCCAACGGTGAAAAAATTAAGTCTCTAGCTCTTCTGGTTCAAAAGTTATGGCCATTTGAAGTTTCACATTTTTTCGGCAAAACAAATTTTTTTCGTCAAAACAAGCGCTCCAGAATGACTCCACACGTTGTTTCAAGTGTCTCCAAGGGTCATCCAAGCACTCCAGAATGACTTTAGACGTTGTTCCAAGAGTCTCCAAGGGTCATCCAAACACTCCAGAATGACTTCAGATGCTATTGCAAGCTCCACTGTACTTAGGATCACCATTTGGCATGTTTCACCAACATTTTAAGGTTTGTTTTAGTTTATAGAAACCCTTCACTTCAGAGGCCATTTACTATATCCTGCGATGCTCTGATCGAAAATCCAAGAAAATTTGCATTGTGCAACTTTTAATTTCCTTTCCAACGGTGAAAAAATTAAGTCTCTAGCTCTTCTGGTTCAAAAGTTATGGCCGTTTGAAATTTCACCTTTTTTCGGCAAAACAAATTTTTTTCGTCAAAACAAGCGCTCCAGAATGACTTCAGACGTTGTTCCAAGTGTCTCCAAGGGTCATTCAAGCACTCCGAAATGACTTCAGACGTTGTTCCAAGAGTCTCCAAGGGTCATCCAAACACTCCAGATTGACTTCAGATGCTATTGCAAGCTCCCCTGTACTTAGGATCACCATTTGGCATGTTTCACCAACATTTTAAGGTTTGTTTTAGTTTATAGAAACCCTTCACTTCAGAGGCCATTTACTATATCCTGCGATGCTCTGATCGAAAATCCAAGAAAATTTGCATTGTGCAACTTTTAATTTCCTTTCCAACGGTGAAAAATTAAGTCTCTAGCTCTTCTGGTTCAAAAGTTATGGCCATTTGAAAGTTTCACATTTTTTCGGCAAAACAAATTTTTTTCGTCAAAACAAGCGCTCCAGAATGACTCACACGTTGTTTCAAGTGTCTCCAAGGGTCATCCAAGCACTCCAGAATGACTTCAGACGTTGTTCCAAGAGTCTCCAAGGGTCATCCAAACACTCCAGATTGACTTCAGATGCTATTGCAAGCTCCCTGTACTTAGGATCACCATTTGGCATGTTTCACCAACATTTTAAGGTTTGTTTTAGTTTATAGAAACCCTTCACTTCAGAGGCCATTTACTATATCCTGCGATGCTCTGATCGAAAATCCAAGAAAATTTGCATTGTGCAACTTTTAATTTCCTTTCCAACGGTGAAAAAATTAAGTCTCTAGCTCTTCTGGTTCAAAAGTTATGGCCGTTTGAAGTTTCACATTTTTTCGGCAAAACAAATTTTTTTCGTCAAAACAAGCGCTCCAGAATGACTCCAGACGTTGTTCCAAGTGTCTCCAAGGGTCATCCAAGCACTCCAGAATGACTTTAGACGTTGTTCCAAGAGTCTCCAAGGGTCATCCAAGCACTCCAGAATGACTTCAGATGCTATTGCAAGCTCCACTGTACTTAGGATCACCATTTGGCATGTTTCACCAACATTTTAAGGTTTGTTTTAGTTTATAGAAACCCTTCACTTCAGAGGCCATTTACTATATCCTGCGATGCTCTGATCGAAAATCCAAGAAAATTTGCATTGTGCAACTTTTAATTTCCTTTCCAACGGTGAAAAAATTAAGTCTCTAGCTCTTCTGGTTCAAAAGTTATGGCCGTTTGAAATTTCACCTTTTTTCGGCAAAACAATTTTTTCGTCAAAACAAGCACTCCAGAATGACTTCAGACGTTGTTCAAGTGTCTCCAAGGGTCATCCAAGCACTCCAGAATGACTTCAGACGTTGTTCCAAGTGTCTCCAAGGGTCATCCAAGCACTCCAGAATGACTTTAGACGTTGTTCCAAGAGTCTCCAAGGGTCATTCAAGCACTCCAAAATGACTTCAGACGTTGTTCCAAGAGTCTCCAAGGGTCATCCAAGCACTCCAGAATGACTTCAGATGCTATTGCAAGCTCCACTGTACTTAGGATCACCATTTGGCATGTTTCACCAACATTTTAAGGTTTGTTTTAGTTTATAGAAACCCTTCACTTCAGAGGCCATTTACTATATCCTGCGATGCTCTGATCGAAAATCCAAGAAAATTTGCATTGTGCAACTTTTAATTTCCTTTCCAACGGTGAAAAAATTAAGTCTCTAGCTCTTCTGGTTCAAAAGTTATGGCCATTTGAAGTTTCACATTTTTTCGGCAAAACAAATTTTTTTCGTCAAAACAAGCGCTCCAGAATGACTCCACACGTTGTTTCAAGTGTCTCCAAGGGTCATCCAAGCACTCCAGAATGACTTCAGACGTTGTTCCAAGAGTCTCCAAGGGTCATCCAAACACTCCAGAATGACTTCAGATGCTATTGCAAGCTCCACTGTACTTAGGATCACCATTTGGCATGTTTCACCAACATTTTAAGGTTTGTTTTAGTTTATAGAAACCCTTCACTTCAGAGGCCATTTACTATATCCTGCGATGCTCTGATCGAAAATCCAAGGAAATTTGCATTGTGCAACTTTTAATTTCCTTTCCAACGGTGAAAAAATTAAGTCTCTAGCTCTTCTGGTTCAAAAGTTATGGCCATTTGAAGTTTCACATTTTTTCGGCAAAACTAATTTTTTTCGTCAAAACAAGCGCTCCAGAATGACTTCAGACGTTGTTCCAAGTGTCTCCAAGGGTCATTCAAGCACTCCAAAATGACTTCAGACGTTGTTCCAAGAGTCTCCAAGGGTCATCCAAGCACTCCAGATTGACTTCAGATGCTATTGCAAGCTCCCCTGTACTTAGGATCACCATTTGGCATGTTTCACCAACATTTTAAGGTTTGTTTTAGTTTATAGAAACCCTTCACTTCAGAGGCCATTTACTATATCCTGCGATGCTCTGATCGAAAATCCAAGAAAATTTGCATTGTGCAACTTTTAATTTCCTTTCCAACGGTGAAAAAATTAAGTCTCTAGCTCTTCTGGTTCAAAAGTTATGGCCGTTTGAAATTTCACCTTTTTTCGGCAAAACAAATTTTTTTCGTCAAAACAAGCGCTCCAGAATGACTTCAGACGTTGTTCCAAGTGTCTCCAAGGGTCATTCAAGCACTCCGAAATGACTTCAGACGTTGTTCCAAGAGTCTCCAAGGGTCATCCAAGCACTCCAGAATGACTTCAGATGCTATTGCAAGCTCCACTGTACTTAGGATCACCATTTGGCATGTTTCACCAACATTTTAAGGTTTGTTTTAGTTTATAGAAACCCTTCACTTCAGAGGCCATTTACTATATCCTGCGATGCTCTGATCGAAAATCCAAGAAAATTTGCATTGTGCAACTTTTAATTTCCTTTCCAACGGTGAAAAAATTAAGTCTCTAGCTCTTCTGGTTCAAAAGTTATGGCCATTTGAAATTTCACCTTTTTTCGGCAAAACAAATTTTTTTCGTCAAAACAAGCGCTCCAGAATGACTTCAGACGTTGTTCCAAGTGTCTCCAAGGGTCATTCAAGCACTCCGAAATGACTTCAGACGTTGTTCCAAGAGTCTCCAAGGGTCATCCAAGCACTCCAGAATGACTTCAGATGCTATTGCAAGCTCCCTGTACTTAGGATCACCATTTGGCATGTTTCACCAACATTTTAAGGTTTGTTTTAGTTTATAGAAACCCTTCACTTCAGAGGCCATTTACTATATCCTGCGATGCTCTGATCGAAAATCCAAGAAAATTTGCATTGTGCAACTTTTAATTTCCTTTCCAACGGTGAAAAAATTAAGTCTCTAGCTCTTCTGGTTCAAAAGTTATGGCCGTTTGAAGTTTCACATTTTTTCGGCAAAACAAATTTTTTTCGTCAAAACAAGCGCTCCAGAATGACTTCAGACGTTGTTCCAAGTGTCTCCAAGGGTCATTCAAGCACTCCAGAATGACTTCAGACGTTGTTCCAAGAGTCTCCAAGGGTCATCCAAAGCACTCCAGAATGACTTCAGATGCTATTGCAAGCTCCACTGTACTTAGGATCACCATTTGGCATGTTTCACCAACATTTTAAGGTTTGTTTTAGTTTATAGAAACCCTTCACTTCAGAGGCCATTTACTATATCCTGCGATGCTCTGATCGAAAATCCAAGAAAATTTGCATTGTGCAACTTTTAATTTCCTTTCCAACGGTGAAAAAATTAAGTCTCTAGCTCTTCTGGTTCAAAAGTTATGGCCATTTGAAATTTCACATTTTTTCGGCAAAACAAATTTTTTTCGTCAAAACAAGCGCTCCAGAATGACTTCAGACGTTGTTTCAAGTGTCTCCAAGGGTCATTCAAGCACTCCAGAATGACTTCAGACGTTGTTCCAAGAGTCTCCAAGGGTCATCCAAGCACTCCAGAATGACTTCAGATGCTATTGCAAGCTCCACTGTACTTAGGATCACCATTTGGCATGTTTCACCAACATTTTAAGGTTTGTTTTAGTTTATAGAAACCCTTCACTTCAGAGGCCATTTACTATATCCTGCGATGCTCTGATCGAAAATCCAAGAAAATTTGCATTGTGCAACTTTTAATTTCCTTTCCAACGGTGAAAAAATTAAGTCTCTAGCTCTTCTGGTTCAAAAGTTATGGCCATTTGAAGTTTCACATTTTTTCGGCAAAACAAATTTTTTTCGTCAAAACAAGCGCTCCAGAATGACTTCAGACGTTGTTCCAAGTGTCTCCAAGGGTCATTCAAGCACTCCAAAATGACTTCAGACGTTGTTCCAAGAGTCTCCAAGGGTCATCCAAGCACTCCAGAATGACTTCAGATGCTATTGCAAGCTCCCTGTACTTAGGATCACCATTTGGCATGTTTCACCAACATTTTAAGGTTTGTTTTAGTTTATAGAAACCCTTCACTTCAGAGGCCATTTACTATATCCTGCGATGCTCTGATCGAAAATCCAAGAAAATTTGCATTGTGCAACTTTTAATTTCCTTTCCAACGGTGAAAAAATTAAGTCTCTAGCTCTTCTGGTTCAAAAGTTATGGCCGTTTGAAGTTTCACATTTTTTCGGCAAAACAAATTTTTTTCGTCAAAACAAGCGCTCCAGAATGACTTCAGACGTTGTTCCAAGTGTCTCCAAGGGTCATTCAAGCACTCCGAAATGACTTCAGACGTTGTTCCAAGAGTCTCCAAGGGTCATCCAAACACTCCAGATTGACTTCAGATGCTATTGCAAGCTCCCTGTACTTAGGATCACCATTTGGCATGTTTCACCAACATTTTAAGGTTTGTTTTAGTTTATAGAAACCCTTCACTTCAGAGGCCATTTACTATATCCTGCGATGCTCTGATCGAAAATCCAAGAAAATTTGCATTGTGCAACTTTTAATTTCCTTTCCAACGGTGAAAAAATTAAGTCTCTAGCTCTTCTGGTTCAAAAGTTATGGCCATTTGAAGTTTCACATTTTTTCGGCAAAACAAATTTTTTTCGTCAAAACAAGCGCTCCAGAATGACTTCACACGTTGTTCAAGTGTCTCCAAGGGTCATCAAGCACTCCAGAATGACTTTAGACGTTGTTCCAAGAGTCTCCAAGGGTCATCCAACACTCCAGAATGACTTCAGATGCTATTGCAAGCTCCACTGTACTTAGGATCACCATTTGGCATGTTTCACCAACATTTTAAGGTTTGTTTTAGTTTATAGAAACCCTTCACTTCAGAGGCCATTTACTATATCCTGCGATGCTCTGATCGAAAATCCAAGAAAATTTGCATTGTGCAACTTTTAATTTCCTTTCCAACGGTGAAAAAATTAAGTCTCTAGCTCTTCTGGTTCAAAAGTTATGGCCGTTTGAAATTTCACATTTTTTCGGCAAAACAAATTTTTTTCGTCAAAACAAGCGCTCCAGAATGACTTCAGACGTTGTTCCAAGTGTCTCCAAGGGTCATCCAGCACTCAGAATGACTTCAGACGTTGTTCCAATGTCTCCAAGGGTCATCCAAGACTTTAGACGTGTCCAAGAGTCTCCAAGGGTCATCAGCACTCCAAAATGACTTCAGACGTGTTCCAAGAGTCTCCAAGGGTCATCCAAGCACTCCAGAATGACTTCAGATGCTATTGCAAGCTCCACTGTACTTAGGATCACCATTTGGCATGTTTCACCACATTTTAAGGTTGTTTTAGTTTATAGAAACCCTTCACTTCAGAGGCCATTTACTATATCCTGCGATGCTCTGATCGAAAATCCAAGAAAATTTGCATTGTGCAACTTTTAATTTCCTTCCAACGGTGAAAAAATTAAGTCTCTAGCTCTTCTGGTTCAAAAGTTATGGCCATTTGAAGTTTCACATTTTTTCGGCAAAACAAATTTTTTCGTCAAAACAAGCGCTCCAGAATGACTCCACACGTTGTTTCAAGTGTCTCCAAGGGTCATCCAAGCACTCCAGAATGACTTTAGACGTTGTTCCAAGAGTCTCCAAGGGTCATCCAAACACTCCAGAATGACTTCAGATGCTATTGCAAGCTCCACTGTACTTAGGATCACCATTTGGCATGTTTCACCAACATTTTAAGGTTTGTTTTAGTTTATAGAAACCCTTCACTTCAGAGGCCATTTACTATATCCTGCGATGCTCTGATCGAAAATCCAAGGAAATTTGCATTGTGCAACTTTTAATTTCCTTTCCAACGGTGAAAAAATTAAGTCTCTAGCTCTTCTGGTTCAAAAGTTATGGCCATTTGAAGTTTCACATTTTTTCGGCAAAACTAATTTTTTTCGTCAAAACAAGCGCTCCAGAATGACTTCAGACGTTGTTCCAAGTGTCTCCAAGGGTCATTCAAGCACTCCAAAATGACTTCAGACGTTGTTCCAAGAGTCTCCAAGGGTCATCCAAACACTCCAGATTGACTTCAGATGCTATTGCAAGCTCCCCTGTACTTAGGATCACCATTTGGCATGTTTCACCAACATTTTAAGGTTTGTTTTAGTTTATAGAAACCCTTCACTTCAGAGGCCATTTACTATATCCTGCGATGCTCTGATCGAAAATCCAAGAAAATTTGCATTGTGCAACTTTTAATTTCCTTTCCAACGGTGAAAAAATTAAGTCTCTAGCTCTTCTGGTTCAAAAGTTATGGCCGTTTGAAATTTCACCTTTTTTCGGCAAAACAAATTTTTTTCGTCAAAACAAGCGCTCCAGAATGACTTCAGACGTTGTTCCAGTGTCTCCAAGGGTCATTCAAGCACTCCGAAATGACTTCAGACGTTGTTCCAAGAGTCTCCAAGGGTCATCCAAGCACTCCAGATGACTTCAGATGCTATTGCAAGCTCCACTGTACTTAGGATCACCATTTGGCATGTTTCACCAACATTTTAAGGTTTGTTTTAGTTTATAGAAACCCTTCACTTCAGAGGCCATTTACTATCCTGCGATGCTCTGATCGAAAATCCAAGAAAATTTGCATTGTGCAACTTTTAATTTCCTTTCCAACGGTGAAAAAATTAAGTCTCTAGCTCTTCTGGTTCAAAAGTTATGGCCATTTGAAATTTCACCTTTTTTCGGCAAAACAAATTTTTTCGTCAAAACAAGCGCTCCAGAATGACTTCAGGACGTTGCCAAGTGTCTCCAAGGTTCATTCAAGCACTCCAAAATGACTTCAGACGTTGTTCCAAGAGTCTCCAAGGGTCATCCAAACACTCCAGATTGACTTCAGATGCTATTGCAAGCTCCCCTGTACTTAGGATCACCATTGGCATGTTTCACCAACATTTTAAGGTTTGTTTAGTTTATAGAAACCCTTCACTTCAGAGGCCATTTACTATATCCTGCGATGCTCTGATCGAAAATCCAAGAAATTTGCATTGTGAAACTTTTAATTTCTTTTCCAACGGTGAAAAAATTAAGTCTCTAGCTCTTCTGGTTCAAAAGTTATGGCCGTTTGAAATTTCACCTTTTTTCGGCAAAACAAATTTTTTTCGTCAAAACAAGCGCTCCAGAATGACTTCAGACGTTGTTCCAAGTGTCTCCAAGGGTCATTCAAGCACTCCGAATGACTTCAGACGTTGTTCCAAGAGTCTCCAAGGGTCATCCAAACCCCAGATTGACTTCAGATGCTATTGCAAGCTCCCTGTACTTAGGATCACCATTTGGCATGTTTCACCAAATTTTAAGGTGTTTAGTTTATAGAAAACCCTTCACTTCAGAGGCCATTTAATATCCTGCGATGCTCTGATCGAAAACAAGAAAATTTGCATTGTGCAACTTTTAATTTCCTTTCCAACGGTTGAAAAAATTAAGTCTCTAGCTCTTCTGGTTCAAAAGTTATGGCCATTGAAGTTTTCACATTTTTCGGCAAAACAATTTTTTCGTCAAAACAAGCGCTCCAGAATGACTTCAGACGTTGTTCAAGTGTCTCCAAGGGTCATCCAAGCACTCCAGAATGACTTCAGACGTTGTTCCAAGAGTCTCCAAGGGTCATCCAAGCACTCCAGAATGACTTCAGATGCTATTGCAAGCTCCACTGTACTTAGGATCACCATTGGCATGTTTCACCAACATTTTAAGGTTGTTTTAGTTATAGAAACCCTTCACTTCAGAGGCCATTTACTATATCCTGCGATGCTCTGATCGAAAATCCAAGAAAATTTGCATTGTGCAACTTTTAATTTCCTTTCCAACGGTGAAAAATTAAGTCTCTAGCTCTCTGGTTCAAAAGTTATGGCCATTTGAAGTTTCACATTTTTTCGGCAAAACAAATTTTTTCGTCAAAACAAGCGCTCCAGAATGACTCACACGTTGTTTCAAGTGTCTCCAAGGGTCATTCAAGCACTCCAGAATGACTTCAGACGTTGTTCAAGAGTCTCCAAGGGTCATCCAAGCACTCCAGAATGACTTCAGATGCTATTGCAAGCTCCACTGTACTTAGGATCACCATTTGGCATGTTTCACCAACATTTTAGGGTGTGTTTAGTTATAGAAAACCTTCACTTCAGAGGCATTTACTATATCCTGCGATGCTATGATCGAAAATCCAAGGAAATTTGCATTGTGCAACTTTTAATTTCCTTTCCAACGGTGAAAAAATTAAGTCTCTAGCTCTTTGGTTCAAAAGTTATGCCATTTGAATTCAAATTTTTTCGGCAAAACTAATTTTTTTCGTCAAAACAAGCGCTCCAGAATGACTTCAGACGTTGTTCCAAGTGTCTCCAAGGGTCATTCAGCACTCCAAAATGACTTCAGACGTTGTTCCAAGAGTCTCCAAGGGTCATCCAAACACTCCAGATTGACTTCAGATGCTATTGCAAGCTCCCCTGTACTTAGGATCACCATTTGGCATGTTTCACCACATTTTAAGGTTTGTTTTGTTTATAGAAACCCTTCATTCAGAGGCCATTTACTATATCCTGCGATGCTCTGATCGAAAAATCAAGAAATTTGCACTGTGCAACTTTTAATTCCTTTCCAACGGTGAAAAAATTAAGTCTCTAGCTCTCTGGTTCAAAAGTTATGGCCGTTTGAAATTTCACCTTTTTCGGCAAAACAAATTTTTTCGTCAAAACAAGCGCTCCAGAATGACTCAGACGTTGTTCCAAGTGTCTCCAAGGGTCATTCAAGCACTCCGAAATGACTTCAGACGTTGTTCCAAGAGTCTCCAAGGGTCATCCAAACACTCCAGATTGACTTCAGATGCTATTGCAAGCCCCCTGTACTTAGGATCACCATTTGGCATGTTTCACAACATTTTAAGGTTGTTTTAGTTTATAGAAACCCTTCACTTCAGAGGACATTTACTATATCCTGCGATGCTCTGATCGAAAATCCAAGAAAATTTGCATTGTGCAACTTTTAATTCCTTTCCAACGGTGAAAAAATAAGTCTCTAGCTCTTCTGGTTCAAAAGTTATGGCCATTTGAAGTTTCACATTTTTTCGCAAAAACAAATTTTTTCGTCAAAACAAGCACGCTCAGAATGACTCCACCGTTGTTTCAAGTGTCTCCAAGGGTCATCCAAGCACTCCAGAATGACTTTAGACGTTGTTCCAAGAGTCTCCAAGGGTCATCCAAGCACTCCAGAATGACTTCAGATGCTATTGCAAGCTCCACTGTACTTAGGATCACCATTTGGCGGTTTCACCAACATTTTAAGGTTGTTTTAGTTTATAGAAAACCTTCACTTCAGAGGCCATTTACTATATCCTGCGATGCTCTGATCGAAAATCCAAGAAAATTTGCATTGTGCAACTTTTAATTTCCTTTCCAACGGTGAAAAATTAAGTCTCTAGCTCTTCTGGTTCAAAAGTTATGGCCGTTTGAAATTCACCTTTTTCGGCAAAACAAATTTTTTCGTCAAAACAAGCACTCCGAATGACTTCAGACGTTGTTCCAAGTGTCTCCAAGGGTCATCCAAGCACTCCAGAATGACTTCAGACGTTGTTCCAAGTGTCTCCAAGGGTCATTCAAGCACTCCAAATGACTTCAGACGTTGTTCCAAGAGTC
>NW_024427965.1:0-48059 GCF_017562075.2 Anopheles merus | reverse complement strand
GATCCTCTTTACAACCGACAACTGTAAAGAAACCAGTCAAGCATTCGTTTCACCGACGGTAGATCGTCGCTGCAGTAACCAAGGGAAGCTACGGCGGAAAGTTGTAGATCATTGGTAGCATTTAAGAAATCGCCAATTTCATCGACGATGAAACACTTAGTCTCTACATCATTTCGCCACAACTCATATTCCCGCATGTTGCGGATGGATTCTTTCTTCGCTTCCCTCTGTGAAAGTGGCTTTTATTTTTGGAAACATTGTTTCACCTCTTCGTATTGTTTCTGCTGGCTCGCTTCTAGCTCCTTGTTATGGCTGGCATAGCGGGCTAGCGATTGAAATAACTCAAACGACTGGCATGATCGTAACTGCCCATAGAACGAATACTTGATATCGGCGACCAACACACATGTACAGCAGCTGGAATACAATTCTGATTGGACCAAACTTGGAGTAAAACTCTTTGCACAGCTTTCGATCGTCAACGTATGGTGCGAGAAGCCGGTGTAGCGGGACGCCGTGCGAAAACATTTCCCGCAGTGACTTGTTTTGCTTGACAAAGTGTGGTGTTACAATCGCTTTCATCACGTCTTGTATCTTGCCGGCAGATTGGCTGAGTTTGTGGTATTTTTCAACGCTTCTCCCAGCGTTTGCATGACACCCTGCATGCACATGATGTCATGTGCGTGCTCTCGTTTTCCAACGGTTTTATTGCGCACTATAACGAAGCATCTTCCGCAGCGAGTAGAACTGCTTGGTTTTGGCGTAACACTTGAGCAGCTTACGCTTGATGCGACGATCCTTGAATCGCATCAGATGTGAAGCTTAAATGCTTCTTCCGCGATCAGCTCTGGCAGTATGGACTCGGTAGTGCGCCCTTTTCTCCACTCACTTGTCAATCTGGTAACCACATTCTGTGGATGGGATACTGGAGGCAACCGTGCGTATCTGCTCGATGATTAGCTGTTTGGATTTGGTTTTAAACTCGTTCAACTCGTCCATTCTTTGTTCGGTCCACGCTGGATCTATTTTTCTCACCCTCTCCCGCCATTTCCTTGATCAATCTGTCCGCATTGGTAGGCCACAACATCGCTCGCTTATTCTCCAACAGTTTCGTTAGGTGGTTTTTATGCGGGATTACGGCATTCGCTACCTTGCTCATCATGTCCAAAACGATGGCCTCCTTCTGGGAGAATATTTCTATTTCGAACGGCTTTGCTACCGCAAACAGATCCGAGTGCATCGTCTCTAGAAAATCTTTGGCGATCGTGAGTTGATCGGTAATCATGCGTACAACATCAATCACCAAGCGCTTGGTCACCAACAGCCGGTACTCGGGAACACTATCCGTATGTATTGAAACAAAGATTGCCACACAAAACAGTGCCTCTGACATTGGCAGGTGGGCCAGGAATTGGTTGTGCTTGAGGAAGTAACAGTGGTTGTGCCACGCTTGCAATTGGTGGAGCAACGTATCGTCTATATCGGTGTAGAGGCCTGTGTCATACTTTTCGCTGATCACACTCCAACACTCGCGTACGACCTTCATGTGCTGCTTCCATTCGTTGGGATCCTTCACCCCGGACCAATCACCCGACAGATGCTCAAACCCAAAGGCGGACAGTTTCCACATCACGTACACTCGAACATTCGACGCCAGACTAAACTGCTTCATAGTCAACTGCATCAACGCACTGGTCAGATGCTGGAACTCCTCCATTCTCTCATAGCGCTGCATCGCTAGAAACGTTTTAACAATCGGCAAAGAATTGTGACGCATTATCTTGTAGCAAGCGGTACCGCCATCCGCTTCGGCTATTTCTATTTTTGTATTAGCGCTCTCACCAGCTCATCGTCGCCAAGGGCTAAAGCACACTGCAGCACGGTATGCCCTTCTCTATCCACCACGTGCTATCGAACCACTCGCTCGCGTACAATCGGCGCACCATAGTGAGGTCTCGCGAGCTTCCGGCGAGCTTTTTCACGCACAAATGCAACGGTGATGCGCCATATTCCTTATCAAACTCCAACACAGTATCCAGAGTCACCTGCTCTACGCAGCTCTCCATCAAATCCAAGTCATTCTTGTCAATGGCAAGGAACATACTTTTCACCAAATCTTTGCACATGATCACTCAACTTAAGAACGTTGTTGATAACGAACCAAACTCTGCTCCGCTCTAAATGATTAAACCCGACTTCTCACAAGCAACTAGTCGAGAGGTATCCGTGTTTTAGCATTTTATTTGCTTGATGAGACAATCTTGGGGAGGAATTCCCCTAACACGTTAGCAAATCTCCCAATTTTGGGAGAAACGCTCTCAAACTATCGCAGATGTTGAAGGAAGGGTGTTCGATTCGGCAGTGACTCAAAGCTCAAAGCTCTCTAAGTTGAGACACGCAGCGGTGGAGATAGTGAGGAAGTTCTTAAAGCAACCCTACTGACTAAAAGAGCGTAATTTACAGGCGAGGGGCACGTTCTACGTGTGCCACGCCGCTACGAACAGATCAAACTGAGCGCGCTGGCAGAAAGTGATCGCACAGATTGACAAAGGCGGCAAAATTTGGCAAAAATCGGCAAAACACATTGGTGGCCTCTATAATCTCACTTTTTGATAACGCACTCTACCACAACTAACCAAATCGACATGCTTTTTCGTTCTACCCAACAGATCAGTAAACTTGAGAGAGCGAGAAAGCATGTTGATTTTGTCACTTAAGTCGAGTCCCCAACACAGGGGGAAACATAGTTGATAGAAAACCTGTTCTCTCTCATATTTCTTTTTTCATGAACGACTCGTAATTCTCGCACACCGATGAGTTTCAAGCGCGTGAGTCTCATTCAACTTTGAAGGTGTTTGCGTGTGGTTTGTATAATACCGTAATTGTGAATATTCTTCAAAACAAAGCCTACAGCATCGTACAATTACCAATTGCAGGCCAGGACATCGATGGTGCGGTCTATCTCATCAATTCCTGGTGACCCCAGATGGTTTTCATGTTCATGGTCAACACAACCGCACAACGTGTGTGCCGCAATGTCTCCGCCATGCCCGCGTGGTGTTTAATCGAGTGAGGAAAAGCCGTACGCCGCTACCCGGTGTGACGTCATCGTAATGCAATTGGAAAGTAATCAATTGAGGGAGGATGATACATTTCTTATCAGGCGCGTGCCAGCCACCACCAGCACAGCGAGCGTTAAAGTCGTTTTTTCTTTTATTTTCATCCCATTTTTATCCTATTCACACGTTTGAACCGTTGTGTTGCTGGTGATAGTGGGTTGTGGGATTGTGGTTTTTCTCACGACATGTCCCTGCTGTGGCGCATGCCAGCCGAGGAGTGTGACAACTTATCAATGAATTTCGTCGCCTCCGAACCGAACCGAGCACAGGGTCCCCATTCATCGTACCAGTGAAGTGTGAAATTGGAGTTTAAATGCAATTTTTCAAGCATCCTAATTCGATGGAATCGTTTGCGGGTGTTTTATATTGCTTTGTCAGCATCCTGCGTCGGACAGGATTCCTATAAAAGCAAGCTGTCGATGCTCTGGGGAGTGTCAGTTCCAACTGGAATGTGTAAGAGCACTAAGGGCACACACGCATCCCGATTAAGCTGCTGAAGTGTTGAACAAAACCTATCAAGTGTGTGAATTTCCATCTTGAAGCGCAAAGTGTGAAAGCAAACGATGGTTAGTGCGACGGATACGTGAAGATGGCGAAAAAGGGAACCATCTTCATGGTGGTTTGCATCGGGCTAGTTGCTACCGTGCAGAGTGTTGCCTCGCTGACCCAGGAACGCCGCAACCTGGCGTCCGAAGCGTGTACGGATGATGTCGGCGAAAGACAATACTATTCCGATCGACGTATCGATCGCTTGGATCAGGATCAGGAAACAACGACTGCTGCTGTTTAATCGGGTCGACAGACAGGGAGTGGAGGAGGCGGCGGAGGGCCGGCGCATGAAAGTAGACCATCGCGGATTTGAGCGGTTCGTTGACGCTACTAGACGTGAAGAACTTTCAAACCGGGAGGCTACCGATCGTGTGCTGGTCGGGCGCGAGCGGCGTGAGGAGGGCGTGACTGTAACCAGGCGTGAAGCTGAACGACGTGAAAATCGACTTGACGAGCGTATGGAGAACCGTCGTACAGATCGCCGTGATGAAAGACTACAGGAACGCCTGGGAGAGGATCGGCGAAGAGAGGAACGCCGTGAGAACCTCCGAGAGGAACGTCGTGAAGATCGTCTTCTAGACCGTGAAGATAGGTTGGATGGACAACGGAAGGAACGCCGTGAGGATCTCCGAAACAACTATCGTGATGAACGACGAGAACAACAGGAACTTCGTGAAGATCGTCGTCAAGATCGCGATGACAGCGGCGCCAGGATCGTCGTGAAGATAGGTTAGATGAACGACGAGAGGAACGTCGTGAGGAGCTTCGAAGCAACTACCGTGACGATGAACGACGAGAACGTCGAGAGAACCACCGAGATGAACGTCGTGAAGATAGACGACAAGACCGGCAAGAAGAGCGGCGCCAGGATCGTCGTGACGATAGGTGGATGAACAGGAACGTCGTGAGGACCGCCGAGAGGAACGTCGTGAAGATCGCCGAGAAGACAGCATTGAAGACCAACGGAACAACCGCGATGAACGACGGAGGAACGACGTGAAGAGCTCCGAGAGGGTCGCCGTCAAGAACGTAGAGAAGATCGTCGGGAGAATGGTCGAGAGGGCCGTCGCGAGGAAAGGATGGAGGACCGACGTCTAGAACGCCGTGTAGATGACCGAAGAAACAACCGGGAAGAACGTGGAGAGGACATGCGAGAAGAAGAACGACAGGCCGATCGTCGAGTTCGAGACAGGGAAGAACGTATGGACCAACTTCGCGAAAGCCGTCGCCAAGAGCAGTTAGATGATCGAAGACTGGAACGTCGCGAGGACATACGTGAGGAAGGTCGTCGTGAAGAACTCCGAGAGAGCTACAGGATGAACGCCGTGAGGAGCGTCGTGAAGAACGTCGCGAGGAAGGCCTTCGTCGAGACGAACGTCGTGTAGACCCTGAGGACCGACTAGTCGCGCGTCGTGAAGATGAGCCTCGCCAGGAGCGTAGAGAACGCCGGAGAGGAGCGTCGAATTCGTCAGGAAGTGACCGATGAACGTCGTGCTGAACGCCGGGAAAACAATGAACGTGCCGAAGAAGCCGAACGACGTGAAACCCGTAGCGATAGACTGAACCAGCTGGAGGCCGTTTTGATGCCCGTGATAATCGTTCTGAGCGTCGCATTGTACGTGAGTTGAAGCATATGGACGATATGACTCGTGGCGAGGACAAGCTGATGGCCGCCTTCCAGCAGGAAAATGCGTTCCTCTATCAGCTGATACAAACGGCAGCCCTCGTCGGTGTTGCTGGTTACTGGCTGCTGAAGGGTACGGGTGGAGCCAACACCGAAGGAGAAGAGCTGAAAAGAAAGCAGCTCCTTGCTCCATGATGGAATCTTTCGGCAAGCTGCTTGCCGTTGGAAATGAGTAAAATTACAACCTAATAATCTCTATCACACACTTATCACTCTATTATCCAGTGCATTTTAGACGTCAAAGAGTAGAGATGTGTACGGCAGCTCCTAACCAAACACACACAGGCATTAACACAGGATACACAACCACAGGCTTAACAGACAGTACAAACAAGCAAAGCAAAAGCACTATTATATCCTTACAAAGTAGTTCGATGTATACTAACCTTATCCGGGTCACTAACTAACCTTTGCAGTGCAAGAAAGGCAATAATGTAGAGCCCTCAAACATCAAGAAAATGCGTGTGAGGCATGTAAAAGAGTAGGTTCAGACAACAAAGAAGATGGAACAATATAAACAAATATTCTATCTAAAGCAATCAATATGATGCAGCAACCAGTTAAGTTGCTGTGTTACGAGCATCTCTAATGAACTTCAAATGCTCCAAATTGTGGTTATAGCTTCTTTGCAGAGTGTGTGAATCAATCGCAGCCATTCAATCCATCGGGCATCACACACACACTCCAACCTACGACCGACAACGACAACGGTGAATGAAAACCTGGAAAAGCAATTTGGGAGGATCTGTTGTGGGACGACGACAACGACGGAGAAATGTTATCAAAAAATCATGTGAACCTTATTTTCTTCCCTATTCACAAGCTAACACATCCGCAAAACCCTGTGAAGGTTTTATAAATATCAACTGATAGAGATAGTATTTATTACTAGATGACACTTGGAGATACAATAAACATAGATATCCTTGTGCAGCAAAAAAAACGCGAGTGTTCTCTGATTGAATGGCGTAACAAGTAAATGAGAAAAACGGAAGAGATCAAAAACGACATTCGAAGAAACAGGAGAGAAAAAAAAGTCACTGTTTCCGCCCGGTTCGAACCGGGGACCTTCTGCGTGTGAAGCAGACGTGATAACCACTACACTACGGAAACACAGCTGAGAGGAGGCTGCTCAAAGCAGTACATAAATACGGTACAGTGACTGTGGTGTTGTTATATTTATGTTGATGCGTAATTCGCTTGTTATTTCACTAATTACGATTGGACTATATCGTTTTTGAACAGCACATTTCATTAGTATTTATATATATGCTTTTTGCACTGCACACACATAGCTTTATACAGCCGTTGTTGTAGAAAAATGCATTTTCTTTCAAGTTGTACGTTATATACTTGCAAAATAGTAGATTCTTGCTAAAACGCTTTCATACTTTTCTTCTTATCACCGAAGAAATCACCTTTCTATAACCTTTTCTTGAGCACCGAACATAGCCGAAATTAATACATAGCAAGTAACACTTTAAAACAGCAACACCAGTACAACAGTAACATTGATTGCGTAAATAAAACCCTTAGCTATAGTTAATTTGTAGATAATTTTATTCGTATCAAATAAGTTTGTTGTTATCGTTTTTTTACTACTTCAAGTACACTTTCGACTCTAACGACTCTAACGACTCTTTCCCACCATTACTCTTTCCAGCGTACCGTGCATATACTACACCTTGAACCTCATACCCATTTATCGCGTACGTATATTAACATTGAATCTAACTCGAAACTGTAATAATTTGTTGTTGTTGTTGTTGTTGTTGTGGCATCAACAGTAAAGCTTGAAACACACACACACGGACGGGGTATGTGCCCTGTGGGGGAGTGAGCAAGGATCTAAATTCTGATTTTGTAGGGTGGATTTTGCATTCCCTTTTTTTGCTAGCTTCCATCTTCATTCATGTCTGTCGCATTTGCTTACTTTACTAGTTGGTGTTTAAACAGAGGAGAAATGTTCGTATTTAGCTGTTGCATCACACACCACACACATACACACAAGGACTTGTGCACGTCAATTTGTGTATCTAGAGGCTACGTGTTCTCTTGCTGCTACCCGTACTAGCTCTTTTCGTCTTTTGCACCACACGCAACACACAACCACACATCACCAGAAGGCAAGCGTTTTACGCAATTGCACAATATTTATGAAGAAATTTATAAAAGTGAACCCTGCATACATGTGCTCAATAGAGACTGCCATTCTCAAACCTTGCTTCTAAGTCAGCATTTAGTACGCATTCAGTAATTCACTGTTTGAGCCCTCCGCTCCTGTCTTCTTCGTCTCTACTAGACCCTTTCATGGACAACCGCGTGTCCTTTCGCGTGTATATTTTGCATTATGTGGTGGTCTGTGCATTACCATTTTGCCTTCACTGAAGCTAGTTGGGCTTTTACTGATTGATCTCGTTCTGGAATTACGCTTGAGGTTCACCGCCAATATGTGCGTGCTGCTGCGGGACAAAGTTAAGTACCTCTTTGAAGACCAGTTCTAAAAAGACACGTGCAAATAAGGAATAAAAGATGACATTGGAGGCTCGAGTAAGTGGTTTTCTACTATATAAATCTTCTCTTACCCTTCCACCGTTCCACGGGCAGGTCCATGTCCTCGAAACTCTGATCGTACAGCGATGAGGTTGGCTCGTCGGACGGATCGGCATACTTCTCCAAATAGCTAAAATCATACAACAAATAAAGAGTGGATGTGAGTAGAATAGTAAAGTTCTCTGTTCTTCTGTGAAAAAAACCGCTCCTTACGGATGAGCAAGGGCCTGTTCGGCCGTTATCCGCTTATCCGCATCCAGCTCCAACATTTTTTCCAGCAAATCGATGGCAAGCGGATTGGCACCGCGGAAAACGTCGCTAAAGTTGCGCTTCTCCGTTTTCGGCAGCGATTTTATGTAATGACGGGCCTGCAAATGTACGGAAAGGGTTCAACACAAAATCAGTTTCAGAAGGTTACATTAAATTCTATACGACTAAGACGTAAGCTGAAAATCGTAAAGGAAAGCAACATGTTCGAAGCTCTACCTCTTCGCTGGTGATTTTTTGCATCAGTTCTTCGTTCGGCGTACCGCAGAAAACATAACGCGTGTCAGATGGTCAATATCTGCGGTTGAATATCCACACCACACCCCGCATACAAACACGCACAAAGCAAGTTCATTCATTGTTCATCGTCATCAGTTTTCCAAAAAAAAAGTTACGCGTTTGATTCAAACGATAGCAGACGGGCGGGCAGCAGCAAAACATAGAGCACCATCCATCATTATGTTTGGTTCCAAAGTTAAGGTTTCTACGTAACATGCTTATTTAGAGGGAATCATTTTGTGTAGCATAAAATATAAACATGCTCAACTCGAAAGATAAACGGGTTAGTATGTGGAAAACAGCAAACTTATGGAGTTGGTTAAGATGGGTAAAGAATAAAAAGAGGAGTTTCCATTCCGTGGGGGGTAATGTGTATAGTTGAAGCGAACTCCTGCAGTACAGTTATGCGAAGCGAAAGAGAACGAAACACTATCGCGCAACTTGTATTGCATGAGATTCCTCCCTTCCAACCAGCCGAAATAGCTCAGTTGGGAGAGCGTTAGACTGAAGATCTAAAGGTCCCCGGTTCAATCCCGGGTTTCGGCAGGCGAATCCACTTTTTTTTACTCGATTTGTGTCCAGTTTTACAGTTTTTTATCAATTTTCCCGTGCTACGATTTAAAAAAGAGATCACATCACATAAGAGCCAAAAACAGACATGCACAACTATACTATAGCCCTTCAGAAGCAGTAAGTAGATGACTCACTCATACTCATCCATTCCAAATGTTCACAATTATGCTTATTAGCAGACACATGTACCACTTTTCACGACAAACTATTAAATATTGGTATTGGTATTGGTATTGGATATAGATATTGGTGTGTACTATATTTTAATTTTATATGAACTTTGAGAGTTATTTAATATATTCGAGCAGCATAAAACTGTCGCTGTGCTTTATGCAGAGGAGTGTGTTTTCGTATGTGATGGCACGGTAACTCTGTGCTTCCTGTAACATAGTGCCCTCACGTTTAAAAGAACGAGCACAATGGGTTCTTTTATATTTCATTTCACCCACCATGAATTCCATGGAAGCCCCTCCCACCACCTGCCGAAATAGCTCAGTTGGGAGAGCGTTAGACTGAAGATCTAAAGGTCCCCGGTTCAATCCCGGGTTTCGGCACAGAATATCACAACTTCTTTTTTATATTCTACCACCACCATCCCAGGTACAGAACTTTTTCTTGAGGTATTAGGATATGTAGTTTTTGACATCGGTTTTTATCTAATAAACCTTTCGCGATTGCCAAAAGTATGAAATTGGGTTCATATTAGAATCCGGCACAATGTCGTTCAGGCGGCATTCTACAGAATTTAGCCTTTATAGCCGACTGTCGATTCCATTTTAGGTATATTTATATCGGTTCGAAATAAAAACGAGCATTTTAACGTTTACGAACAGTTGGGTTTTAACGCGTAAGCAATTCCATACCAAACCCCTTGTCATTACTTTAATTTTATATGTTAGTATTGCTATTGTTAAGAGCTACGTTTTTACATGCATTATTCGTTAACAAGCTTTATCATTTCCATCATCATGCTGTTAGTTAATATAATATAAATCAATTTTTACACTACACAAATAGTACAACAGATCACAAACCCTGCCAACTGTTGTCATATCCCGATGTGTTTGCACCTGAACAAAACGAACGCGAGCGCATTAGAACGTGTTCACCAGTACCACTATGGTCCGCCCTCCCCCCACCTGCCGAAATAGCTCAGTTGGGAGAGCGTTAGACTGAAGATCTAAAGGTCCCCGGTTCAATCCGGGTTTCGGCAATGATCGCCAGTCACCTTTTTACTTCTTTTCATAAGATTGCAACGACAATCAACCATAAACTACTACTTTCAAACATTACTTTTGCACTCTTCATGAAGCTATCTCAATGATGCTGTTTTAATACCCACTTCTTTCTCTCGATCCATACTTTTCCCTTCTCCTCTGGGAGTTCACGTCGCCTATCGGTATGTCTAATCGATGTTCACGTTCACCTGATTGACCACCATACCCCACGACGAAGGCAACATAGTCTCACAGTGGACAAGTTTTTGTATGTATGCTCCTCTACCCGCTACCCCAAACGGCCCAAGCCCCAGAATTGGCAAACGAACCATACCATGTAGGTCCGATGAGAAAAGCCTACAACCAAACGGCATGTAATGACGGCAGATAATAACTTAATCAAGACGATCGTGCACACACCAACCCCCGCCCCGTTCCTTCTTGGTTTCCCGAAAAGGGGGGGAGAGGCACCCGACCGGCTGTTTGTTCAAGTGTTACCGCGGTATGGATGCGAACTGATGATAAGAAGAAACCATCGCGTGGTGTGCTGCAACAAACACATACACATACCAACATAGTCCAGGCCTTCCTTTTGCCGGTGGTGTTGTGTGGGGTGTGGACATTCCGCCGTGTCGAATAGTTGCGATTCTCCTCCTTCTCCCCCCTGTGTCTTTGCCCTGATAATAAGGAACGAGAGCGTTTCAATTCGGAACAGTCGGAACAGACGCGAAAGGGGAAGGAAGCCGTCTGTGGCCGTTTACAGTAACTTGTTGCTAATGCCAAGGCGGGAAACCCCCATAAACAGCTTCCCCCCGCTCGTGCTTGCAGGAAACCCTTTCCATCTCCTTCTCACCATTCTTGTGTTGAGGCACTTCTTACAACAAGAAACGACGACTGTCGTGAAACGAATCAAATGAAATTAACTGAGTGCAGCAGCAGCAGCAGCAGCAGCAGCAGCAACAAATGGTAGCAGAAAAATCCGTTCGTGGCCCGCTTGGAGAGCCGGTAAAACGTGCAAGAATTTGTAGAATGTTGTTCAAATTGAACGCAATGCCTATTAAAAGCTAAAAGGTCTCCATTCTCTCCACATTCTGTAGTAGTAAGAGAGAGAGAGAGCAGATAATAATGGTCAAGTCAATCAGTGACGAATGCACATCGGTGTTTCAAATTCAATCGGCTCCGCCCGTTTGTGTACACAAGACAAGTTCAATTGATTCAAATAGACACGCTTTCTGGGAAGAAATGACGCGATTACCCTTCTTATTGTGATAATGTCAGCTCTATACATTGGGTCTCATTAAGAAAAAAGCCTCTTAAGAAGCTTCCAACAATTAAAAAGGAAGCAAAATGCTCACAATACAACTAAAAAACCTTCTGAAAGCAATCGATTTGCCGTCGTCACCCCCTACACCTTATCATGGCAGTCGAAACCAATCGCAACATGGCTGCTTTCAACCCACTATCTGGCACACACTGTGGCCTAGGCACAGCTCCAAAACTTCCATATCAAACAGCTACACACACCTCTCCGTCGTGGTCGTTTTTGATCTGTCACCACCCTTTGGACAGATTGTGTGAGTACTTTTGCACCCTTCGGACGACGCAGGTCTCGCTAGAGCGCTGACGACCATCAATGGGGCAAGCAAGTGTCGCCATCACTTGTGCGAGCGAGCGAACGCGCAGGTTTTGAGTCACCCCAGCAGTATCATATGGGGCAGTACGCGCAAAAAAGAGCGTTTTTCTAATCACGCTTGACGTGTTGCGGTAATGAATGCACCCGGTTTTTTTTTCTTCTTCTTCTATTGCTACTGCTCCATATCACTTAAAACGAAGCCTATTGGCTCACTAGTGGATGTACTTGATCGAAAGCCTCACCACACTTTGGGGGGTGGCAATTACAAAGTGCAGACACACAGTAGTGTAGCGGGGGCTTCGATTACATTCGACTAAATATAGTACTGCTGCTTTTTTTCAACCGTCTGTGTGACCTTTTCTGTTGTCGCTGCTTTCGGTTCTTATGGTTAATTGTAATTAATGAAGCGTAATGCAACCGTATGCAGAGTGTTTAGCAACCTACAACGACATGTAAGGGAGGGAGGGTTAGAGTAGCAAGAACGCATGGCCCCTTTGTATTGAGTAGCTCCCCCACAGAAGTAATAGTATTATAGAAAGTGATTAAACTACAAAATAAGAGTAAGAAAACAATACACAAAAGGGTCAGAGAGACAAAACAAAAAATGGTTTTACAATTACTCACACTTTCCGAGGAGATTTTCGCCATGAACTCATCGTTCGGTGTGCCGAGTATCTCCATGATAAGGTTTAGCTGGTGAATGTCTGGGCAGGAGATGAATCAAGTTTTGAGAGGTTGTGGGCGATTGGGAGTACAACAAAAAAACGAGAAAAAGAGAAAATAATGGAAGTCATGCCCGAATGGCACACAGCGAGAGTAGGAGGGAAGAAAGTCAAAGAAAATCACGTTCGAAAATGGTTTTGGTTTTGCTCCCGCAGTATATATGATATAATATGGAATGGAGAGAAATTGGAAAGCTAGACACTAGTGACGCATTAGTGACAATATTTGATTTTTTTTAAACAAAAAGCAAAAGGGAAATGTAAAGTGGCTTTTCTTTTTTTTTTTTTGGAGGGGAAACGAAAACAAAGGAGTTTGGACAGCGTTAAACAAATACAGACAATTTTGTATAAACACTAACGACCAAATAACACCGCGCAAGATGGTAAATGTGTGTTAGTAATGTTAGTAAACACGCACAAATTGCACAAACCCCCCCTAACACAAAAAGCTTTTCCAAAACAAAAACAAAACAAAAATGGAACTAAAACCATGAAGCAAAACAAAAAGAGGGTATGTGTGTCTGTCTGTGTGTAAGGTTTGCATTGCTTTGCAGTAAAAGGATACGGTCCGTGCCGGGGAACAGTGTCCGGCCGGTCAGCAGCTCCGCCATGATGCAGCCGACCGACCAAATGTCCACCGTTTGGTTGTAGTGCATCCAGTTGAGCATAATTTCGGGCGCCCGGTACCAGCGGGTCGCGACGTAGCCGGTCATCTCGTTCTCGGTCGGGCGGGCCAACCCAAAGTCCAGTATTTTCAGCTCGCAGTCCTCGTTCACGGCAATGTTGGACGGTTTCAAATCCTACGGCGAGAGAGGGGGGGGGGGGGGGGAGAGAGAAGAGCATTAGCCTCGACATGCTGACCGCTGGACACAATTAGAGGATATTATGTGTTTGCTGCTGAAGGGCGGCCGGTGGGGTTTGTTGTTGTTGTGTAGGTAAAACGAAATTGATCGATTTTATGCACCTTCACCCCCGGCCAACATTCTCGAGGACAGTCTAATTTCAGTCTTGCGGTCATTTAAAGCAAACACACGCAGAGAGACGACCATAAAATCACTTTTACATCATTTTAGTTTGACACGCAACGGTACACGTACGTCGCCTCGAGCGACGTGTAAGAAAGAAAGGGGTGAAGAAAAGTGTGTGTGTGTGTGTGTGTGTGTTTGTTTGATTTATGACTTGCATGACTTGAGGGCGCCGGTGAACCTACCCGGTGAATGATTCCCGCACTGTGTATGTACTTCAGGCCGCGCAGGATCTGGTAGACGAGGAACTGGACATGCTCGTCCGACAGGCGCTGGGTGCGGATGATGTTGTTCAGGTCGGCGCCCATCAGGTGCGTCACCAGGTAGACCTGCTGGAACGATTCGAGCGTATTGTTGGCCCCCGGATGGAACACGTCCAGCAGGCCGATAATGTTCTCGTGGTTCATGTGCTTCAGCATGCGCAGCTCCCGGTAGGTGCGCTTCGCGTGGACGGCTGACTGGAACGGGCGGGCCAGCTTCTTGATTGCCACCTTCACGTTGTGCTCCGTGTCCATGGCCGAGCTAGAGAGAAAGAGAGAGAGAGAGAGTGGTAAGAGAAGAAGAAGAAAATAATCAATAAAATGTTCGAATGGTCAGACGGTCATATACATTGACGGAAACAAAATTGAGGAGTTTTAATGACTTTTTCAGGCTTTTGGTGGATTTTTCTTAGCAACCGCCACAAACCGAGTGTTTGCTACGGGTTCTAATCTTTCCCTTGCGCACCTTTTTGGTGGTTTTATACTGATTCCTCGTTGTACAACATGCATGATGAATAATATCCTTTTCTAAATGTTTCGCATTAAATTCAATTTAACTCATTTTTCAATTACCAACTTTTCATTATGATTGATTTTTAAGGATTCATGTCAGTATAATTTGCATGTCAGTATAATAGGTAATTGTGATTAAATTGCCTCGCCAGGTGTCATTAAAATACGGTGAAAAATTCGGGATGTCTCATCCGCTGAGAATTAAAAACACATTACTGTAGTCTTCAATGTCACTCAATAGTATTCTTCAATTCTAATGCTTCAAAAGGGCGCGAAAAGTTTTAACCCAACAAGGTCATTCATTTTAATGATCATCTCTCCTCTTCCATCATTCTTTTTGTCGTTAGAAGTATCATATGGTTGTGGTGGAATTTGCTGCTTTGTTGGCAGCAGCGCGAGTGACCCGAAAGCTTACCACTAATACTACTGGCTCAAACCTGAGTGTGTGCAAAAATATTTCAAATATTCCTCTGTCGCCAATTTTAACAAACATAATCGTATTCGCATAGGATTGCAGCTCTTTTTCTACTACTCAAACACACACACACACACACAGAGGAAGACAATTAGCACCCAAAGTACCGGTCACAGAATGGGGAGGTTTTTGTCTGTACCTGTGAGGCCTATGACCCCCTCTCTCTCTGCCTATCTGGCCGCAGTCGCAACACATCATTCACCCCGACTTAGAGGGGTAAGGAAGGAAGGCTAAAATATACACAACCGTTAGGAAAGATAGTATCGCGCATTTGTTTATACGTTAGTTCAGCCGTTTCGTGTTATTTATAGGATTTCACAAACCCCCATCCTTCGCTCTGTGTCTCTCTGCGGTGGCTGAAGGGGAAAGATGAACCTGGCCACATCCGCCACCAGCAACCAGCACAGTCGTCAAGCCGAAACAAAACAGAGTGTTACTGCAGCTAATTATTCACACCTTCCTCGTACCAAACGCGTTCCGTTTCCTTTACGATAGAAACGGGCGGGTGGGCGCGTTCAAAGCTGGTGGAAATCTCTCCCTATATCGGGAAAAATCATAATGTTTTGCGGGCGAGGAAATCAATACAGTGGCGTACTGTGTGGCGTTGGATAATTGCGAAATGCGGTTTAAAGTGTAAATGACGTTCAATTTCTTTTGCACCTGTGTACAATGCACCAGAGGGGGCCCCGAGACGTAATTACGATCAGCTTTTGTTTTGCCCTTTTTTTTCATGCAAACCTTCTTAAATCTACCCCACAACACGTCGTAGTCCCTTGTACCCTCCTTTCCCTTTCCTTCACAAATACACATACAGAGCAGAGCACGCCGTCGTATCAATTGCACTCAATTGTAGCAAATTGACCGGGTAACCTCGGGGTGTTTTGCGGTTTTGCAGGGGGGTGGAAAGGTGCTGCAATGACATGCGAGTGTGCCTACGATGCACAAATCGTCGTCACCAGATGTTACGTCCATCGTATTATTGCGTGTTGGATGATTGAGTGAGTCAATCGGAAAAACGACGTAACAGTTAATTCTATGGCGAGAAAATTGAGCACCGAAAATGTGTCTAAATGAAACTTATTTTTACCCGTTAATGTAAAAAAGCAAGAAGGTATGCAAAGAAAAGGGGGCATTTGTGATCGACAGTGGTCTCTCGCGATGGGAAAAATGAAGTTTTCGACGAAATTGATTGCAGATAGTAGGTCCGTCAGTTCCACAATCGATCAGTTTCCACAATCGATTCCAGAATCAACTCCAGAAACGGAATCGGCTTCGGCATCTGAGTCGGTTTCGGCATCTCCATAATAATAGACGTGCGGGTCCAATGATGCTACGTATTGATAGTAGCGATTCTCAGGTCGATTACGAATCCGGACCCGATTCCGATTTCAGAATCAAAACGGGAATCAAATTTGGAATCCGACTCCGGAGTCGACTCCAAATTCGGCCCCGGAATCGGTTCCGGAATTAATTCCGAACACGGGGTAGGTCCGATTCTGAGCTCCCACCACCTACAGTGGTCAAAAGAGAATGAAAAAAATAACCTCAAATTAACACCAATAAGCAACACTCTCTTTGGCGAGCATATCAATCACATTATCAAGCTGCTGGGGCTCGCTATCACATTAGCAAAACTCTGCTGCCTCTCATTCATAAACGGCTGGGTATTTTGGGGCGGAAAATGGGTGCGACAGAAACGCTTCCGCGATTAGAGGAAGGCAAGGGGAGCGGTTGGTACGCAATATTTACCAATAAATAAAAATGCAATAAACAACAAGCCCTTTGCACATGTAATGTTTGCACCAACACTGGCCCAAAGCCATCGCAAACGATTTCTTATCAAGTCGGTGAGTCTGTTTGCCTTCCCCTTCCTTCCATCATTGGAGGGGGTCATTGGGGGCAAATGGGAAATGGAATTATTATTCTCTAATCGAGTCTAAGGAGTCAAAAGCTTCGACCCAGAGGGAAAGAGGTACATGGAAAAAAAGAGTATAACAAACTTGTTGTAATTTGCAACATATAAAACGAAAACCTTTCGACAGCAAAAGTCAAGTTCATCTCGAACTCGGTTGCGCCTTCCACTCGGTCCACCCCTTGGGAAGGGGCAGGTGGAATTGTAGCACAAGGTATCTAATCTTATCTGGTGAATACCAATGAGATATCTAAAGTATTCTGCGAGTGGCGCGTGATGCAAACAGCCGCCCCCAACCACCGATGCCGTTGGTTAGCTTGAAATATTCTCGAAAAAGATAACCGCTGTGTCGTTGGTTTTAATCTAAACTTTTGTCCTACAATATTCATTCCAATTTCTGTCCATCCGCCCGGCCACATACCATTCCAATTGTGCTTCCTCCTTCTATTCGTGACATTCTCAAAACAGAAGGTGGTGCTGTTTGTCGTTTGATTGTTTCTTTTCTCAAGGTTACTACTACACACCAGAGGCAGGAAGAATCTCTCCCCGCCCCACTCGGCACCCACACCCACCCACATGCTGTGCTGTTGTCGGTGGACGCGCGGCGGAATGACGACACCATGTGTTATGGCTCGCGGGCACGATCACGAATCGTGCTGTAATGGAAACGGACCACCAAACACAAAAAGAAGGGCACGACGGGGGCCAAACGTAGTAAAGCGGAATAAAACGAATCCGGCTGTTTCGTCCATTCATGTGTTGTTGTAGAGCTGTTGTTGCTGCCCGCCCACCCACTGCACAGGACGGGGTGGGAGGGCGCGACTTTCGGTACACAGCAGAATCAAAACGGCCACTCCTTGTCACACTTTCGTCGTGATCGTGATGGAAGCTGGATAGGCATGTTGGTCATTTTATTGCTTCTTGGCTGAATGCTTTTTTTTTTAAAAAAAAAGATCAGTTTTTCACACGATTTGTGCTGAGAATTTGGTCTACGTTCTGTGAACCCTGTGTGGGGTTAAGCTCTCGGGTGCTAAAAATCTTAATTGCTGTATTTAAAATACATTCCAAGAGCGAAGACATGTCAATCGAGGGATTAACGGGCTGAATTTGGAAATGATGACAGCAATGACGGACCAAAACTGTGTGCACCAAACAACTGCATCACACTCATGCACACTAAACAATCAAAGTAACCACAGTAAACACAGGCTCCTCAATATGTGTCGGGGTATTGAGCCAGACATCAACGTATTTAGAATAATGCATACATGACAGCTAAAATAGTGTTCATTTGTATGCGTAGTTTAGATGGTTTTTTGGAACCGGGTGTTATATGAGTCCCCCCTCCCACCCCGAAAGGAACTGTGACCGCAACAACGTCGAACCGGTTTGGGTCGTTGTGCAAATAGCAACGCACATCATCATCGAATGCGGTGAATTTCGGGAGAGGGAAACAGCATCATCATCATCAACATCATTCAAGCCTTTTTCTTTGATGGCATTTCGTGAAGCCTGTGGGACGACCAATCATTCGATGGGTGACGTAGATGCTTTTAGGCTGCATTACAATAAGGAAAAGGTATGAATATCCTTGATTATTGAACTGTTTTGTATACTATGCAGGTAAAAACACGAAATAAAGATAAAACAGCCTTATAAAATTGCCTCATTAGGCTGCCCTTTTGCAACCCTTTTACACGTTAATGCGCAACACGATTGATGAATGACGAGTACGAAACGAGTTTTTCAGTCATTAAAAATGCGTTTAATATTCAGTTTTTTCTTCTATCGCTACATCGCTGAGGGGGGCTTACCGTAAGGGGTGGAATAAATTTAGGTGCGTTCGGGTAATTAGTTTGCAATTGAACTACAATTATTACGACCGATAACGCAAGTAAGATGGTTTGTTTATTGAGATATAAATTTTTAAATATTGTTTACTTCATCTTTCCCGTATTTAAAGGAAAAGGTTACACATGATTGGTTGAAGGAACTAATTAACAATTTTCTGCTCAATTTACCAATAGAACCACGAGATTCCGAGGTGAGAACAAGGCGATCAAATAATCATAAACTCAATCGATTGTAAAACTCCCTACCATCCATCAAAGACTGTATAATTAACCCCTCCAATTATATGGACACCTACCACACTTGGCCGTACGCGCCGCTACCGACCGGGGTCAGCACCTGATACTTTTCCGGAACTTCCCATTCCGTTTTGTTGATCTCGGTGCGATAAAACTTGGGCATTTTCGGGCCGCTCTCGTTTGCGTTTCCACACAGAATGATTTTCCCGGTGTTTTTCGCCTACTTTTTCTATTTATTACGGAACAGATGTGAGCGCACGAGACAAATACCACACGTCGCACACACACACATACACACGAGCGCGTATATGAATTTTACACTTTTATCTTCACTGGATTGGGGGGACGGACGGGACACTGAGCACCTTTTTTGTGTGTTGCCCACGCAGTAGGCCCGACTCGCACACAGACGGACTTTTTTTTTGCTTCCTCTGTCGTCTGTCACCGTGTCGTCGTCGCACACACTTTCATCTAGTTGGAGGCACTTTTCGATTTGCACTTTTGAGCGGTTTAGGTCGCAGATATCTCTGGGTTCACTGTGGCCGATAAGAACCACACACACACACGTACGCAATAAGGGGAGACCTCCCAACGGTCAAAAGCCGAAGATTTTATATTGACCTTTCGTTTTTTCTATCTGTCTCTCGCTCTAATTTGAGCGATTTTCCCTTCGTGAGTATCCACGAGCTCCCTCGTGTGGTTGTTGTTGTTGGAAGTTGAAACCGAACCCCCTTCGTGCGCTGCCAAAATCAGCGAAGAACGAAATCGAGTGGCTCAAGCGAAAAAACGAAAAAAAATATGAACGAGTGTGCTGTGAGAATAACACACATGCGCGCACAAGGCGACACCCGAAATCTGGTGCGATACCGGCTTTCAGTGGAGCAAGTACACACATGCACACATTTGGCCACACCAGCGCTCTGTTCTAGTGCAGGTAGTTTTCTGCAGTCCACGGTGATACTACACACAACCACGCACTTGGCGATACACGCTGTTTGGTGCGGTGCGGTGGACGTTCAGAATTCGGTGGTGCAAATACACACATGCACACACTTGGCGACATACGCTCTGCTGTGCGGTGAGATTTGTGTTCTGTGTCCAGTGGTGCAAATATACACACACACGCACTTGGCTACACACGCAGTACGGCGCGGCTGGCTTGGCAGAAGCGCATACACACATTAACGCAGTAGGCTTTACGTTCAGTCCAGTGAGGTTGGTGCTTGTGTAGTGTTTTTGCACTTGGTAGTCGGCGGATAAACCCCGTGAAAAATGGAGATTTGTTTTATTTGAGGTAAGTAAAAGTGATTAAAATGATCAACCAATATCCCCCCTTCTAATTAATAACATTTTTCTTCCATTTCATGTGTGTTTCACGGCGAACGGAGACAACAAAACCTGTGGCTGTGTCGGAGTGTTGGAGCAGATGGCCCGTACAGTGCAGCGAGAAAAACCAGGAGCAACAGCGATGAGGAGCAGAAAGTGCTGTACTGAATTTGTTATTTTTTGCTCAGTGCGACTGTAAAAAGTGTTTTTTTTAAATTATGTGCGTTAATTTAGGATTAAGTGCAGTGATTATTGAGCAAGTGTTGTGTTTTCTTTGTATTCTATGTTGGTTCGATATTCAATAAATCGAATTAACTTAGTATAATGGTGTGCACTGGATCGTTTTAGAAAGAAATCCTGGCAAAAACAGGGGAGGGGGCTAATTAAACGAAGGTTCGTACCGAACTCCGTTCGGGTTCGCTTCGGCTTCGGGTTAATTCGGAGGCTGAGACGTTTCGCCAACTCAGCTTCAAAGTCAGCTTCAATCTCAGCGGATCTCTGAGTGCTGGTGACCGTTGGGCTCTTATCTTTACGAAATCATCAACTGCTGCTGCTCGCGGTACTGTCGCGAATACCACACACCAATATCCACCGGATCACCGTACTGCTGCTGCTGCTGCTACTTACAGCTGCAGGTGTGAATCGTAACCCGTACTCGTGAATACGCACACACGCGACAGCATCGCTTCCCGGACTTGAGCGCACACACGAAAACGTCACAAAAAACCGTCGCGGATACGCCAAGCGCTCACACACACAACACGATACACGCAACCGCGGAAACACTTGAGGAGGAAGATCGACGGAACAGTGAGGACGATTAGAAACAGAATAGCCAAGCACGACAGAACGGGGAAACGCGTTTTTGTGTGTCTCTGGCCGTGTACGGGATCTTTCTGCGCTCGCCGTGCGATGCCGTCGGTTTTGCCGCTGTGCGATGTGTGGCAACTGTTATTCCCCGCTGTCTGTACTTGTGTGCGTGTGTGGGGTGAAGTGACAGCCCAAGCAACCGAAACGGTGATAGCGCCACCGTTGGTGTGAAACTTAACGAAGCTGCCCAACAAACCTCTCGATGCTGTACGTTTTTGTTGATATTTTTAGGGATATATTCTTGCTAAAGGAATGTAGCTGTTGCAAATGGCTTAAAAAAGAAAATGAAATGGCTACTATTTGACTTCTTTTCGGTCGTTGAACCTTAATGAGAATGTTTCCAAAATGGTCCAAAAAGGTAAGGCAGGTGTTGCTGGTCGAATCATTCACAAACTCACAAAAATACTTTTAAACCGCTTAATTTGGTGGTCAAAAAGTTAAACAAATTATTTCGTTGCTAACGAACTCCCACCCGCCCCATACACACCTTGGTGAAACGTGTCTTCCAAAACGAATGGGAAACGTCAAGTCGTCCAATGTTTACAACGCGAAATGCGTTACTTTTAGGTAACGCCTCGTAACGTGTTTACAATTTCGCCGAGAACCTCCACCTCCGCACACGAGTGTACTGCGTGTTTACGTTTAGCAAATCGTTCCCTTCTTGCAGGACACAACCCACCACCACCAGCAGCTTTCCGAGAAGGCAAATGAATTTTAACTCCTTCCCAAATGAGGTAAGAAAGCCAACGCCACTAACCTGGTGTGGCTGTACAAAAAAAGTGGTGCGCAATTAATTGGGCGCCGTTTGGTTGTGTGAGTAATTTTAAAGCTTCGAATCGGCCTAAATGCTTTGTGTGCTTTCTTTCTTCTCCCCAACCCCACCCCCACAGGTGCTGTGTTCCATATTCGACTACCTGCCATGGAAGGATCGGCAACGGGTGTCGCTGGTGTGCCGCCGCTGGAACGCCATCATCAACTCGGACCACTATCTGCGCGGCCAGAAGCTGGTGCTGTACAACTACAACAAGGCCAAGTTTTTCTCCGGCGTCGAGGTGGAGCTGCTGAATCGGCAGAAAAATATCGCCTTCTACTCGAACGCCATGTTCGACACGGAGGAGCTGCTCGACACGATCGGGCGGTCGTTTAGCGGCGGCAGCGCCATGGTCCGCTCGCTGTCACTGTTTCTACG
The DNA here is from genome assembly GCF_017562075.2 of Anopheles merus. Taxonomy (NCBI): domain Eukaryota; kingdom Metazoa; phylum Arthropoda; class Insecta; order Diptera; family Culicidae; genus Anopheles; species Anopheles merus. The sequence goes on along the minus strand of NW_024427965.1, from coordinate 25,803 downwards.
GTCGGAGCATCGGCTGGCCCGGCTGGTGGTGGACAACATACCGAACTTGCGCCACCTGACCGAGCTGAAGATATCGGCCAACGAGGGCCTGACTAACGGTGTGCTCATCGACAGTGCGTCCCTGGAGAAGCTAAACATTTCGTTCTACCAAAGTTCGGTCTGCCAGCTAGTCACGCCACGGCTGCACACGCTGCACCTGACCGTACGCTACCCGAGCGAGATGGAGCTGATAGGGACGATCTCGGCGCAGCTGGTCGAGCTGAAGGTGTCGTTCATCTCGAAGGACCACGTTGCGAAGCTGTTCCGGTGCGACTTTCGCTCGCTCAAGACGCTCAACATTTCGCTCAAAAATGACAAATACATTGCGTACAGCGTGTCGCCGGTCCATCTGCGACCGCTCGAGCGGGAGGCCATTTTCGCGCAAACCATCGTCGGGCTGGAAACGCTCCGCATCGTCGACATCTGCAACATCTTCGACATTGACTTTTTGAAGATGTTTGCGTACGCTAAGTCGCTGAAAGCGCTCACCATCAACTACTTCAAGTTGGTTAGTGAAGTGAGCGAGCTGATAAACGGGTTTAAGGGACTGGAAGTAAGTGGCATCACTGTTATTCCCCCCCGTCTTGGGTAATGTTCTACTAATAGTACACACTCTTTCCCCTTCAACAGTACCTTAATCTAGAGGGATGCCAGCGAATGGACGATTCCAAGCGGCTACATCTACCCTGTCTGCAGACACTCGTGATGCCTTACAAGCAGCTCTGCCTGTTTAGTGCCACGCAGCTGGACACGCTGACGACGCTGTACTACAACAACACGACCAAGGATCAAACACTGTTGATCAAGAAGATAGCGGCCACCTTTACCAACCTATCCTTCCTGTGCCTGCAACACTTCGACAACGAGCTCGATCGGAACGCGCTTCTCCATCTGAATCTGCTGACGAAACTGCGCGTCCTGGTCATCGAGAACATGTCCGTTTCGAGTTCCGTGTTTGAGAACTGTCCGACGGTGCCGCAGCTACAGCGGCTGGTAATGGACACGATCGTGTCGGTGTGTATAATGCAAACCGCTTCTTGAGAACGTCTGCCAGGGGCACATACTTAATGCATCCTTCCTCTCTCTCATTGTATGTCTATTACGCAGGAAGTGTCGATGCTGGATATGATACCGGCCAGATTCCCCTCGCTGCAAACGCTCGTCATCAGCAACTGCTTCCTGTATCTGATACTCGAGGATAGCGGGAAACACTACACGACGTTCGACGAGCTGCGCCGCCAGATGCCCTGCTGTCGCATATCGACCAAAGATTCGACCATTTTCACCAATACCGCTAAGCAAAGCTGAAGAATAAGGGATGGCGAGAGAGGGAACCGGAGTTGGAGTGTAAGAATCTATTTAATTCATCATTCAGGAGAAAAGGACAAGAGGAGTACGTGATATGTAGCGTGTAAGCAAGGAGTTGTGATTTGTGTGCACACAACGCCCGTCAGGGAATCGTTTTGCAGCCAAACGTGTGCAGATGTGTATATGTATGCGTTTGTGTGTGTGCGTGTGTGCGTATGTATGTAATATATTTTATTGGGATTTTTGAACTAATTGCAAACTAAACGAAGAAGCGTGTGCATAAGAAATCATTGTGGTGCAATACGTGTGTAAGGAAATGAGCCAAGCAAGAGAAACGACAATATGGTAGTGGTAGTGAGTATTTATAGGCGTTTGAGCGGGAGAGAAGAGACAGCGCCGAAATAGCTCAGTTGGGAGAGCGTTAGACTGAAGATCTAAAGGTCCCCGGTTCAATCCCGGGTTTCGGCACATGTGGAACTTTTTTGTTGGAGTTGATTTTGTTCGTTCGGCATGACATTCTCACTTTTAGTTTACTAGATTAGATTTTTGACCAAGTTTTTATGAAATAAAAAAGAAACTTTTACAATAGGATGAAACAATCGTTTCATCATCAGGGATGATTTTCAAAGGGCATAACAGCATGAAAGAAGTTTAGTGTTAATGGAAGGAAAAATCAGGTACTAATGCCAATGCTTTAAATGTAGTGATTGTTTACAAAAACTTACATAAAGAAAAATACAATAATTTTAGATAAATTCCATAATTGATTGTAGTTTATTCGAGTGAGATGCTTTCATCTGTTTCCATTACAGAATTACATTTTATGCAATTCTGCGTTTTTCTTCCGATAGTAGAATTGTGAAATAATCGATTAATTTTGTGTTAAATTTATCCCGTCAAAACAGGGTTACTCAACCCTATACTTTCGGAGAAACAATGACAAGTTGTAAAACAACAGTAACGGGACACGTGAAACTACTTCAACTTGGGACAAAGATCTATCTGTTATTTTTTATTCATCTTTTGAAACAAAAATAATTACAGCAAGTTTAGACAGTACCTACTTTTTACACACAAAAAAAGAACTATAAACCTAACTTACAGCAGGACGACGCCATTAAACGACGAAACAAACATAATACCTCTGACGCGCTGTTGTTAGTAGCAGTCTCAGTGTATCAATCCACCTCGCTTGGATCCTGAAATTGCCCTGCGGAGACAATCCCCGGCGTGGATGCACTAGAAACGGCAATGCAATGTTACAACACATGGCTCTCAAAAACTGCGCCTCGTTCTTCCTCCTCTTCGTTCTCGCTCAGTCTTCCCGGTATGCTTCGTTTGCGTACGTTGTACTCTTGGCACTCCTTTCCGACAGCGTGTCACTGATGGCCAGTGCATCGTGCTGCTTCTTTTTGCCCTGCTGCTCCACCTCAATCGATTCGACAGACGATGCGCCGCCGGTCGTGTCGGAGTAGCGATAGCGCATGGCCAGCACCATGAACAGGCCCATGTCGAGGAACATGAGCGCGGCAAAGAGGAAAAACTCGAGCGACTGCGACTGGACGAACTTGGCCTCGGCTATGAACACCACCAGCATGTTGCCGATCGCGACCGTCAGCAGCCAGAACGCCTGGATGACGGACTTCATGCTTTCCGGCGCCTGGGAGTAGGAAAACTCAAGCCCGGTGATGGAGAACATGACCTCGCCGGCCGTTATGACGACGTACTGCGGTATTAGCCACAGCATGTGCACCGAGTTGGACGGGGTGATCGTGTGTGTTTGAAGGTTCTAAAACGGGAGAGGGTGGGAAATGGGTCGGAATTAGATTGGCTGATCGGGGTGAATACTACTCATATATATTCTTTACTCACAAACTCATTCTCCAAAAACTCGTCCAATATCAGCGTGTAGACACCGCCCGGACTGAGCTTCACGGTGGCAATCGGACGCTCCCCGACGTACACCCCGTACTCGCCCTCTGTCACCGACGTCAGCTGATCGTACTGGTTGAGCGCCACGTTGTACACGACGTCCGCGTTCCCGTTGTGCCGCAGCGAGATCTGCTTGGTCGTGCGCACGTTCGCTAGCAGCCGCATCCGGGGCAGCCCGTTCCGGTCCTTGGCAGCCGTGTCGGCGTACTCCAGCAGACTGCTCCGGCCTCCCTTCCGGCTGATAAAGTAGCTCACCGCACCGCCCGCCTGCAGACTGAAGCTCCCGCTGAATTCGGTCATGTTTTCCCGCACGCACCCAATTTCGCTCGTCTCCGCCCGGAACTGGAACGTACCGTTGGCCAGCCCCGGGGGCAGCTCGACGTGGAGCGCTTCGTAGGCACCGCGCGACGGCACACTGAACCCGGCCAGGTTCGGTATGTCGGTGTGGAAGCGATAGTCGCACGGTAGCCCGTTGAACACGCGCAGCTGTGCCTCGTGTGCGGCGGGCAGCATCGCCTCCGTACTGTCCAGAGCGATCTCCACAAAGCCGGACAGCACAAAGGCAGCACCGGCCAGTAAACCGCCCAGAGAGAGCTTCTGCAGTGGTCGTCGTATGCCAATCTTGGCCAGCGCGGGATAGATCACACTCTCAAAGACGGGAATAAAGGCGAGAATCAGAAGCGGATTGATCACCTGCATCTGGTCGGGCTTGATCGTGTATCCGGCTAGCTCACCGTCCATGCGCGTCGCCTGGAATGTCCAGCGTGAGCCCTGCTGATCGAACAGTGCCCAAAACACGGGCAGTGGAATGTACAGGATCAGTATCTTCAGCAGCGCCTTAATGTCCGCCACAATGCCCTTGCCGTACTTGGACTCGGCATAGTCGAGCCAGTGAGCCCGTGGGCTCGTGCTGCTCTCCTTCGATCGCACTGCCAGCGCATTGCCGATACACTTGAACACCAGCACGATCATGTTGCCGGACGGTTTCTTGATCGTGTACATAGCCCGGCCACACACAAAGATGACGATCGCAAGGATCATCAGCACTGCCGGCACACCAAACGCAAGCGAGAAGCAACTGTTGTCCCCGAAGCAGTGCACATCCTCGCGCAGAATCGGCGTCAGCGTGGTGGAGATCAGCGATCCGGCATTGATGGAGAAGTAAAACAGCGAGAAGAACTTGGCCAGCTGGGCGGCTTGCTCCGGTAGCTTGAACTGATCACCGCCGAACGCCGACACGCACGGTTTGATGCCGCCGGAACCGACCGCTATAAAGAGCAGCCCCAGCACGGTCATCGAGCTGGAAATGAGGAGGTGGAGAATCGTTCGAATTAAAAGGGTGTTTGGAAAGAGGAACGTCGCGCAGAACTCACGTGGCAGGTAGGTTCAAGGGTGGAATGGCGCCGAGTGCGATCAGTGTACTTCCCGCACAGTACACAATGGAAAGGTACAGGATGGTTTTAAACTTGCCCAGCCAACTGTCGGCCAGGATGGCACCCATCAGCGGGAAGAAGTACGCCAGGCTGGTGAAGATGTGGTAGATCACGGTGGCGGTATCATTGCTGTAGGCCAGCTTTTGCGTGAGATAGAGCGCCAACACCGCTAGGAAGGTGGAGGGTTAAACGGACGGACGGTTAGTATTGAAGTTGGTGGATGGAAGGGAAGCTCTCTTTGATCTTACTTCGCATGCCATAGTAGTTGAACCGTTCGCTGAACTCATTGCTGATGATGAAGAATATCGACCGAGGGTACCGAACGGGCTGGGAAAAAAGGAACAAAAAAGGATGAGATGAATTAGACAGCGGGAATATCATTTGGATTTAGCTTCAACAAGAATCAACAAGAGCTTCGAGGCTCTAAACGTCGCAGCGCCATCTATGGAGGAATAGCGGTACTAAACCACTAGAGGTAGTTGTGACTGATGTTTTTTCACAGCGAAAATTATTCAAAAAATGTAAAAAGATACTTTTTACTCGTCTCTGCTTCAAAAACTGTTTGTTCACAGTTTAATACATAATTATGATGGATATTAATCCCAAATATTTAAGCATTATCCAAAGTATTTCTGTTAAGAGGGTCCCATACTTTGATCTTTGAAGAAACAGCTCTGTTATATCAGTAATATTTTGTCTCAAATCGTTTCCTGTTGAAGGTGATTACCCTTCAAAACATCCCATACATCCCGTAGAATGAACTTCGAACATTATCTGCGTACATCGCTGGAAGCGCCACGGAGGAATGTCACGCTATTACGCATTGCATGTGTAACTGTTTCCCATTCAACTTCCACCTTGACGTTGCATTCCAACGATAAGCCAATAAGCCTGCTGGATTCTGGATTGGAATTTGCGTTTATTTGCACGTAGTCTCGTGACACTGAGACGATAAAGCGCGGGCAAGCCTAGGCTCAAGCGCTACAACGGTAAGATGATTCTGCAATCACGCTGTATATTCGCAACACGTGCGCCACTGCGGCGAATGCGTGTCCTATCCGTTCCGCAACTACAGCCACGTGCCGTCGTTAACAGGCAGGCGGTAAACGAATAAGGTCGGAAATAAGACTCCAACCATACAAAAAAAAAAAATAATAATAATAATACTATTTCTCTTCCCCATTTGGAGCATGTATACTGTCTTGCGGCGCATTTAAGTCACTTGAAGACAAACACCTTTAGAAAAAACAACCCCAAAGCGCCTAGAGCATGTTAGTAAAACATAAAAGGGTGTGTCAAAGTTAACAAAAAATGTAACAAAACACACTACACACATGTACACACAGTTACACCGTTGTCTAACAAACAATCCCCCCGCCCAAGGTAGCGTGGCGCGTTTTTGGCGCTGCTATTAGGCTCGCGCCACAAAACCGATTACTATGCATTTTCTTGTGTGAATAAGTGTCTGCCCTGCCTTGCCCTCCTCCACTCTGCAGGCCACAATGCCAAAAATAGAAAAGCCTTCACCGTGGCATTTTACGCCACAGGTGACCACAGTGAGCCACAATGCAAGGCTGCAGGCTGATAGGAAGAAGGTGAAAATGGGTAAACGGTAGCAAGAAGAAGCCGGAACGCCAACGTATGCTCCAGTTCCAGGTTGCTGGCTGATGCAATCGGGTATAGTACGCGCATTCTGGCTGATGCAACCGATGAACGATGTGTATGAACGATGTTCATTGAACTTTTTACGGGACGTGGGAATTTCGGAGCGAAGCGATCGAACGTTTGTACAATGTGTGACATTATTCTAGACAGCAATGTTCTTTAGTGTAAGTTCCCCAAAGTTGGGGTTTCAATACCCCAGAATTGGGATTCCTATAGATACAGATGGAGAGTTTAAAAATCAGAGATGTATGCGATGTATGAGAGATGATCGTGATCATCACAGAGACATGAATTCCATACTCAGGACATATGATTATGCATTATTAGTTCGAAGGAACGCGTACTTAGCTGTAAATGGAATTACCCAGATCATCAGAGCTTAAGGGAAAAGTCCAGCTGTAGAAAGGCCAGCTTTAAATGTTCTTAATATTCTTGACCTGTTACCTATGTTAGTAGCATCAGATTCCAGTAAATTTGTTCTTTGAACTAACATCTGTACGCGATCATTGCGTTTCCTCCTGTTCAGCACACGATCATTCATCGAAAATGACGACCAAAGTCTCATCAGAACCTTTCCTAACCGTCCACCACATTGTAATTACTTTTAAAAAGCCCTTTTTATTTTCCACAAACCCACTTCTAATTGAGCTAATAGACAGAAAGAACGCACTCTTCAATCGGTTCGGCGTCAATTGAAGCAAACGATACACGTGTCCATTTACACGTCCCTTTGCCGTTTTTGACGATCCATTCCCTTTTCAATCAAAGCCTTCCACAGCGTGACGCGTTTCAATCAATTACCACCCCGTACTACACGTTCGTTACTTCATTTAGTGCAAATCTACTTCAATTCGTATCAATTAAAATTGGCGAATGCATAGAAATGCACTCTGCACGTGCGGGTGCCGCAACTTTGCAACGCAACGCAACGCAAAATTATGCAATTCTCGAGCAGCAAACGAGTTAGCACCCGGCGGCACGCAGTGGCACCCACAGTGTTGACCCACATCGAGCCGGTAGGAGAGAATGATGGAGGTTACGACTTCAACCTTCCTACCACCTATCGATCATACAAGCAGAAATCGGTTTGGATTTCAGATCCCATTTTTTTCGATCTGTACAAACCCGTCAACCGATCAAAGGTGTCGATCAGTTCTGGAGGTCATAAGAAATAACTCCTCTTTATCTGTCCGCGGTTTTTTTCGCTGTACTGAAGGAACATTGATCGAGTGTATGTAAACGCCATGCCTCCACAATTTTCGAGCCTCGTTCGTTTCATTGATGAACTGGAGGGGCGGCATCGTGGTCGTCGTCGTCGGCGTCGTCGTCTCGTGAGAGTAAAAGCGGGTCAATGTTACGCTTGCGTTAACACCACCTCCACCACGCCAATGCCTTCAACGCTTCCCCGGGATCATAGCTACTGCTGGTCAAAAACATGACCATCCAATGCCGTCGTTGGTTGTGGTGATGTTGGTGGTGAGCACTGACACGCATCTTAAACCAGCTTTACCGGTGTGGTGTGGACACAGTGTGGAGGGGAGCGCTTAAGCGTCTGATCGAGCCCCTCTCGAAGATGTTCGCGCGGAGAAGCGAACAGACAGGCAGCCGAAGTGGTGAAGATATCGTGAAACGAGCGCACGAGTTCACGGTCAGGTTTGTTTTGCTATGGAAAGTGGTTTTGGGCCGTATGGGAAGAAGGGAAGGATGGCGGGAGTTGACATTTCAGTAGTAGTAGTAGTATTTTCAAGGATCCATTCCCCACTGTCCATTGTGTACAACGCAGCGAGCTGATTAATTTATGTAAAGCACGTCCAACGATATCCACCACTGGCCGATCTGTTTCCGCTTCTTTTTACGGTGGATATTGCACGCGTACGTGGGCGATTTCGAGGACGATCACACAATAATGCACACGGCCCGAGTGACCGATCGGGGATAATGCCCCGTGCACGTTTCTGCGATTCTGTTTGTGCGAAGTTCAAGAACAATCGACGGACGGTGGTGGATGGGACGTGTTTTGTCACCTGAAGCGACTCACGGATACGGCAAAGCTTGTGGGAGGGTTGTTGTACTTGACCATGGCTGAGGAATTTGACGCTGAGCTCGTGCAGTATAATGAAGGGCGGAAATTTGTGAAAGCATTACTCTGGTGGCCTTCGTCTTGGAAGTTGGAGTTTGAAGGATATGAGGTCTATAAGATGAGCGTCGAATTCAAAACTTCAAACGATCATCTATACTAAATCTGTTTCATATTTAAAAGCTTTTGCCCAAATTATGCATCTAAATAATGCTTATCACATCTCTCAACCAGCGGATCATCATACAAGCTTCCTTCACTTTGCTCAATTGTAGCGAAATGATTACCATTCCTACTCTCCATCCCATTAGCAATCAGCTACTGAAATCAGACTGATCTCCCCTTCCTTTCACAGCAACGATCGACAGTTACAGTCGGCAAAGACTAATTAACTTAAGACCAAAATTACCGTATATTCATTCATCCGCAAAATTGCGTCTTTTGCGCAAGAAAGCACCCGCCGGTAATTGAGTTACCGGTGGTGCGTACGCACGCCTAGCGAAAAGAGAAAAGGGCCCCGCAAGAAAGGGCACGAGACAGAGTAGGGTGATAGAGGGATGGGAGAATGTCTGACCAAGCGTCAATACCATGATCGACACGGTATCACCATTCCGTCGTTGGGTAAAAGCAGCGAACGTGAGTGTATGCAAGTGCCAGGTATCTGCAGCCCAAACCCATCATCCTCATCACAGGTACACGCGCTAACCCTCGCAGTAGGCTGTAATTTCACTCGCCCCACGCGAAACGAGAGTTCACACGGTTACTTTGATGACACGCACGGGCGTGTGTATGTGTGGCTAGAATGGGGTATGTTGACCTGCATATTAAAACAAAAATGGCGCTAAATGCCACAACACTTGCTTTGCGCGCGTGAGTTGGCAAACAGCCGCACATTATTGCCACTATTAATTACGTAGCGTATAAGCATTAGTAAACTACACATATCTCATCATTACCGGTGTGCTATTAACTTCGAAGCGCGTTGAAACCATCGTGGAGCAGCCAGCTGCCTATGTGTCCTATGGCTGAGCGGTACGCGTATCTTATCGGTGTAATGTTCTGCCGACGTTTAACCAGCTTGTGCTTGGGAAATGGTGAAGCACCTTTACTCGGTCGAGCGAAATCCTGGACGACAAATCACCCTCTCCGGCCACTATATCACTCACGACACGACGTTACACTTGTTACCGCGCACCACAGCACAACCTGCTTAAGGATTTTAACACAGAAAACACACAACAATCTCCACACATCGACAGTAAACTAAAGGGCTGCAAAAAAAGGGCACGGTAGTGGTTAAACTCTATTTGCCATCACGGTAATTATCGTTGGATGACACACAGGCACACATGTGACGTGTGAGGTGTCTCGCCGAGGAGTGTCTTATGGATCTACCACCGCTTTCTTCCACCAGCAAGGGGACACTAACACACTATGCAAAAAAAAAAAAAACAACAACAAGCAAACGAAGAGCAGAGAGTGTTTAGGTTTCACTTTTCTTCTGCGACACTAATTGGGTCCTCGTCACTAAGAGAGATAACGCGCGTAACGCCGTTCGTCGGCGATCGTTACCCAACGATCGGTTCGACAGTATTTTGCAAAAAATATAATAATTAGATAGAGATAAGGGAGGAAGAGAAAAGGGAAGTGAAATATTGTGACAAAAATGAAAACTAAACACTAATCTAACCAAACACGCGCGCGTGTACTTTCTCTTTGATTCTTTTGCACCGATAATGACCACACACTCACACCAAACACACACAAACCCCACACAAAACAACTACTATCGGTCCCCGAAAACTGAAACTGTGTTACGCCGGGTTACGGTTGATAGAACGCAAACAATTTTTGTTCGTGTCCGTGTGTCTGTTTTCGGGACGCTTTTTCCTTTACCAGTTTGTTTTTGGGTTGTTCAATTTGGTGGCTTTTGTGTTGGCAGTAATTTTGTTCCTCTTCATTGTGCGTCACTACGGCCGTGTGTGGTGAAAGATCTTCCGGTCGCGTGAAAGTAGCCGGAAGCACCCGTCGGTGCTGATGCAGTATTTGTGGAAAATGTAATTAACTGATTTTTGTTGTTTTCCTCTCTCTCTCTCTCTCTCTCCTCCTTCTCTCTCTCTCTCTCTCCTCTCTCTCTCTTTCTCATTGTTGGACAAACTGTGATCACACATGCCCTCGGGTAGCTTCGTGCCTTTTCTTAAGTGACTGACAAAGCTCGACCAAAATTTGGAGGGAATCAAAAAACCCGAAAAGAATTAACGTTGCAACGCTGCAACACAACACACTATCAAACACACAAACACACACTGCAAGCGTTCAATGAAACTAATTTATCTCCTGGCAACGTAACGCGCACACCCATATACGCTTGCTTCACGGATTGCTGGGATAGCCCCCAGGTTGGCTCTAATGCGATCAACCCGATCCGATCGATCGTTCATGTACACTGCCGTTTTGCTGCCCCTCCAACACACAACAGGTGTCTGTCCGCGCCTTATAACACTTCAGGCCGCGCTCGTTTACACTTACAAGTAACGTGCGTTACGTTCGACGGTTGACGCTGGACTGAAAGCGCGAGCCCAGCTACCGCTTCGTAATAAATGTGGAAAATTAGTTTTCAATAAACACACGGCAGTAGCACCCCACTCTGGGATTGCAGTGTTTGCAGCAGTAGCACCACGGTGGAGGTGGAGAAGACCTTGTGTGTTTGTGTGCTTTTTTGCTGCTGCTGTTTGGTGTGCCGTATACGTACGGTTAGCTCTCGTCAGCGGTGTTTCACCGGCGGGGAAGTACTGTGATTGACCGTGTGTACACCCGTCCCGTACCGCAGCTCGAACGATCAGATCCGGGGATGCGTGTACAGTGGCGACACTTGCTCGGTGATCGTTTCCTCTGATCGATCGAATTGGGAGTGGGTAAAATGTTGTTAATTAAAATGTATTTAAGTGTTATTTACTTTAAATATAATGCAATTCGATGTGTTGTTATTGGCAAAATTAGTAAAGCAGGAGATAGTCGCGGATAGTCTTGTGGATAAGAGCACGGGAAGATACATTATAGAACATTGGATCGAATCTAGCTTCATACACCTACCTTCTTATCGAGAAGTCTTCTTCGAAGTTGGTTTTTAAACATAATTTATGTCTGTGTTAATAAAAAAGATAAAGATTATATAGTATAGTCACCTCCCTATCATAAACTGCTTCGTAAAAAACGTACCAAAAGTGTTGTAAACAAATATTTAACGTATTTGTCGCGCTTGTTACACCTCTGACTGTGACAAACGTTCGTTCCCCACCCGCACTCAGTGTGTGTGTGCGCGCGTCGATTAACTGAAAAGGTCTTTGCGCCTCACTACCGGCCCCAACTACATTATGGAGTCACCCAAAGGCTTAGAACAACACACCCGTCATAGCCGGCCCACTCTAGTTGAAAGCTACTACAATATTTACACAATTGCATTACAGGCTTTGGGAGAGAGAGACACAGATGGTTGTGGTTGGAGGATGAAGGAAAGAGTCTAACGAACACCTAACGGGCGTGATAGATCGTCTAGCGGTGTGTTACAACACACAAATCCCTCCAGCATGCACAGACAGCAGTAACCTGCTGGTAATATCCCCAAACCAACAGGGTAACGTCAAGTAGGGGCGACGACGTGATGATACGAAGATGATATCATTTACACGCTCGGGGGGAGGTAAGGAGCGATGCAAATGAGATGAATTTTATCTCTTAATTATTTTGCTTTATTTTTATATGACAGTGTGTGTGTGTTACTTTCGGCCCCCGATTGTGCGGGAGATTCGAGCGGCACCGGCAGCACTAAAGTGAGTGAATGCACGAAGTACCTACACGTCCGTCGTTTGTGCGATGAGTTGATTGCTTGAGGCTAAAGGAAGGCCGCAACGCGCGGTATGATCGGCGAAAAGTGTATTATCGTATGACAACATCGCATTAAACACCAGCCGGGTTAACGCGACGGGACGGATCGGATTCGTTGCGCGATCAATCCAAGGGGAGCAACGTGGCTGAAACGGCTGGTTCTTCGGTTGGGTTCATACGAGTGAACATTCTTCAAAAATTATAGCTGATTATACTCATGATGCGTCGTACCGTCGATCATCATCTATCTAATATGCTAAAAAAAAATCCAATAAATACACCAGCATATTTTTCTATTTACCTTGAGGTAGTGAATTACATTAAACGTTATTTTAAAAATCCCCCCCCCCCCTCCCCTTCGCTCCAAAAACTGTGATAAGAGCACTGTGATGAGAAGCAATTAAATTAAGGCAGTCAAGCGGGTACTAGGAGAGAGTGAGCGAGAAATTTCATTAAACCGCATAGTTGCGTCAGAGAACGATTTGGGTAAATTGAACACATTTGAATTGGATAATGGGGGAAATGTGATAATAAGTATAACACCTTTTTTTCAATTAAATACGAAAGTATTGGGAAGAAAAGAAAGGAAGTAAAGCCAAGATACTGCTAACTACTGAAGGATGAAATATATTAAAAAAAATCAACAATTAAGCAATAAAAACTGATCAAATATTGATACAAAACTGATTCAATTTTACGAGGCTTCCCAACAACATTACAACATTTGTCTGGAGTGCAAAAGGTGTCAAAATTCCAGATGAAAGGGAATCAATCTTCAAGACCTTTGAATAAAAAATACCGCCCCATTGACCGAGAACCAGTCGCACTCTTCACCAAACCTGTTTATAACTTGTCCATTAGGTTTGTTAGCATCGCAGCACTTTTTCGCAATCATCGGCAGCATACCACTTTACCGCCGGACAGCCATTTTAGTGACAGAACGAGCAGGACGACCGAACGCGCGCGCGCACGCGATTTTAACGGTCAATGCCATCGAAAGTGACAACCTACGGGCTGCTGCTCTGTTGCGTCGTCGTCTACTCCGTCGGATGGCACACTCTGGAATGGACTGGAAAGTGAAACCGATTCCCCTCCACATACGTCCAATTCCGATCCAGTTCCTGAGGCGTTTTTGAGGTGGTTTGCATTGTTGCGTTTATCGCATACCTTAACCGGATGCTTCCGCGTGTGCAAATCACAGCAATGCCGCATTAAGCTGTAGTCGGTTATCATTGGGAGGCGGCGTGGGTAGATCTGGACCTTATGATCATTTCGTGGGTGAAAGATCACCATGGCCGTTGAAGTTTACCGCGAAGGTTAGTTTGGATGTTTTTGCAAAATGCAAAGTCCAACCTGAAGGCTGCAGAAGATTTATTACGAATCATTCGACAAAGGATTTTTGAATAGTAGATTGGGATTAAATGCTTCAATAAATCATAAGAAGAAACGCAACGACGCTCGACATCAGATCCTATCATAGCTCAAGTCACGAGCTCAAGTCACCAATCGGATAGAATGGCGATAAACGCATTGACACTAATTACGCATTGATTTCGCACATGCAAATAAACCATCAAGAGTTGTCAATCATCAACCCGCTGCATCGCGCGATCGATCACCAATTCTCTTATCAATCACATGCATATGATAGCAGACGAAGAAGCACGTACGTACCACCCTATTCACGTGCATTTTGTGACCATTTGTTTGCATGTGCAGCATACAAAAAAGCCAAACCTCATTGAGATCAACTGAATCAGCTGAATCAGTCACAACGTAATGGTACCGCGGAAGAAGATAAAGCTCACCAAGCGCCAAGCAGGGTTTAATTCATCGGGTTTTGGACTGTCCCGCGTGCGGGAAAGATGTCGTCACAAGATCACACCTCTACAAGCAAAAAATCTGTAACTCATCGTACCAGAATTAGATGCGTGGATCGCCGATAATCGCTATCTCATATCGAGGCTCTCGTTCGCAGGTAAACTAGGCCCAATTGGCTTCCACTGATAGGGGGCTTATCGATCTGAATTGGCCGAATTGCCCGATATTGGAAGCGATAGATTTTCTATAAAAGTCGCCAGTGGAGCTGGCCAGCTGGTGAGACGATTTTGGTCGTGATAGTGATACCAGTGGACGTTGTGCAATATAGTCCCTTTAGCAGTCGGTGCTAAACAGACGGTGTAAGTGTTAAAATAATGGGAAAGTGTTGTGTTAAGTGTGATGAGAAGGTTGTGCTTAATCAATCCAAATATGATCTGGTCCTCTAGTGACGTTATTAAGGCAATATTTAGTGGCGTTCATAAGGGATCATACTACTCTGATATCATTTCGTTCTTCTTTACGTAACCGTTTTCGCACTGAATTATCATCATAATCGCCTGAAAAGAGCAAAACGCCTCCACAAAGGGCAGTTGCACTTAAAAAATGAACTTTTTGGTCATAAGTCTCAATCAGCTGAGCAGCAAGTGCAAAACCGCAACCGATTAACGCGTTTGTTACCAATTCGATTGACCCTCTGGAGAAGCCCACTGGTCAATGTACTGGTTCGAGGAGCATGCTGATTGAAGCTGATTGTGATTACTTTTCCCTATCGGTGGCCGCTGCAGATAGCGAGCACGTTTGAAATAATCACTACCGTAAACAATATTTGATGTTTCGATTGTTTTCCAACCAAAGTGAGAAAGTTGCAGTAGGGTTGAAAAGAAAATGGTAGCGAAAAAAATATAATATTTCCCATCCAATGTTTTAGTTCGTCAGATTATCGAATATATATGTGCGTCGCGGATTACTGATTAGCGGGTAATTAGGGAGCCGGGCAGGTACTCACCCACTGATAAGCTGGTGCGATAAAGCGGATAAATTGCTGCTATTTGTACGCGAGAATGACTTCGTAGGCTAGCTAGACAAAAAAACAAGAAACGCACTGTCAGCATTACACCGAGTTTCTTCCCACGTTGACGTACCCGTTGATCCTTACCTAACGTAGCCTTCATCTGTGTGTTGCAGATAAAAGGGTGACACAGGCACGATGGCCACTTCCAGCTGGGATAAGTTTATCCTGCTGCTGTGGAAGAACTGGATCATCCAGAAGCGCCACTACGTGCAGACACTGTTCGAGATACTGATCCCCGCCATTGCCTGCGTGGTGCTGATCGTGGTCCGCGGGTTGGTCGATGCGGATGTGTACGATGAGCCGACCACGTGGAAGCCGCTGGAAATCAACACCGTTCGACATATGATGTGAGTTTGCGTTTGTCTGGCCAAGAAGAAGAAGATTGTGTGCTTACCCTACTTTCACTAAAACCCATCATCAGGCCCGAACTGAACCCCCACATTACCACCGATAACGTTCATGCTGGCGTACAGCCCGCAGTCACCGCTGACCGAGCGGATTATGCGCCGGGCCGTCGATCAGATCCTGGAACCGATCGATATTGCCGGGTTCGAGAATACCCAGCGCATGGAGGACTTTTTCCGCCTGAACTACTCACTCGCTGGGGTTGAATTCCCCGAAAACTATAAGGACCTCGACATCCTACCCAACAATGTGACCGTGGCGTTACGATTTCCGGGCGAAATGCGAACGCTGCAGGATGACTTTACCGCGTTCTGGGCAAACTGGGCGACGGAGCTGATGTTTCCGGCGTTTCAGATTGCCGGTGCGCGCGAGCGGGAGCGGGATGATGCTGGCTATCCGGCGAACTACTACAACGAATCGTTCATCGCGGTACAGAGTGCCGTGTCGCGGGCGATCATTCTCGAGCGTGATGCTTCCTTTGCACTGCCCGATATCTATTTGAATGTAAGTAATGAGTGGTTTAGAGATTGTTGATTGCCAAAAAAGGACTAATCTTACCTTCCAATTCCACAGCGCTTTCCGTATCCACCGTACTACAGCGATCCTTTGCTGACGGGATTTGAAAATTTGCTCCCACTGATCATCGTGATCGCGTTCTTCTACACCGCCATCAACACGGTGAAGTACATCACGGTCGAGAAGGAGAAACAGCTGAAGGAAACGATGAAGATCATGGGCTTGCCGAGCTGGTTGCATTGGTCGGCCTGGTTTGTGAAGTGTTTGCTGCTGCTGATCGTGTCTATCTCCCTGATCGTGGTGCTACTGTGCGTCAACATCACCACCAACACCGACCTGGCGATCTTCGAGTACGCCGAGTGGACGGTCGTGTGGTTCTATCTGTTCGTGTTTAGCATCACAACGATCTGCTACTGCTTCATGGTGAGCACGTTCTTCTCGAAGGCTAACATTGCAGCCGGCATTGCCGGGTTGCTTTGGTTCATTCTGATCGTGCCGTACAACATTGCGTTCGCGAACTACGACGATATGACGGCGGGCGCCAAGACAGCGCTGTGTCTGTTCTCCAACTCGGCCATGTCGTTCGGGTTTATGCTGATGATGCGACACGAGGGTACGGCTACCGGGTTGCAGTGGTCGAACCTGTTCGAGCCTGTTTCGGTGGATGATGATTTCTCGGTCGGAGATACGATGGTGATGCTGCTGGTTGATGCCATAATCTATCTATCTATCGCACTGTACGTGGAGAAGGTATTCCCGGGCGAATTTGGAATTGCCGAACCGTGGTATTTCCTGTACACGAAGAAGTTCTGGTGCAAAGAGACGCAGCAAAAGCAGGAACCA
The DNA here is from genome assembly GCF_017562075.2 of Anopheles merus. Classification (NCBI taxonomy): domain Eukaryota; kingdom Metazoa; phylum Arthropoda; class Insecta; order Diptera; family Culicidae; genus Anopheles; species Anopheles merus. The sequence goes on along the minus strand of NW_024427965.1, from coordinate 8,807 downwards.
GCGGTGTTGGATTTAGCAACTACAATACGCCCAACATCGAACGCGAGCCGGACGGCAAGTATGCCGGTATAAAGATAAAGAAACTGCGCAAAGAGTTCCAGAAGAATAAGGTCGCTGTGCAGGGATTGGACCTGAACATGTACGAAGATCAGATCACCGTCTTGCTTGGCCACAATGGTGCCGGTAAGACGACAACAATGTCCATGCTGACGGGGATGTTTTCACCTTCATCCGGTACAGCTCTGGTGAATGGGTACGATATACGCAACAATATTGATGCGGTGCGAGGTTCACTTGGACTGTGTCCCCAGCATAATGTGCTCTTCAACGAAATGACCGTGGCGGAACATATCGAGTTCTTCGCTAGATTGAAGGGTGTCCCCAGGAGTAAGATAAAGGATGAGATCCGTCACTACGTGCAGCTGCTAGAGCTGGAAGACAAGCTGAACAAACAGTCCCACACCCTATCGGGTGGAATGAAACGGAAGCTGTCCGTTGGAATAGCACTGTGCGGAGGCTCAAAGGTAGTACTCTGCGATGAGCCAACGTCTGGTATGGATCCTTCCGCTCGACGGGCGCTGTGGGATTTGCTGATCAAGGAAAAGCAAGGCCGAACTATTCTACTCTCTACGCACTTCATGGACGAGGCGGACATTTTGGGCGACCGGATCGCGATCATGGCCGAGGGTGAACTGAAAGCTTGTGGATCTTCCTTCTTCCTCAAGAAGCGATTTGGCGTTGGTTATCGGTTAATTTGTGTGAAGGGTGCCAACTGTGATCGTGCTCGGCTGACGGGCATACTCCGGCAGCACATTCCCAACATTAACATCGACACGGACATTGGGTCGGAGCTGTCGTACGTGCTGAACGAAGACTACACGGCCGTCTTTCAGGATCTGCTGCGCGATCTCGAAGACAACGTAGAGCAGTGCGGCATTACGAGCTACGGCATATCGTTGACGACGTTAGAGGAAGTGTTTCTGCGCGTCGGAAGTGATTCGTACGCGTTGGATCAAAAGACGGGCTCGAGCGATAGCGAGCAAGATAGTAGCAATGGGTTAGATAGTAGCTACGGCAGCTCCACCGTCACGATGAATCAGACGAGCGACACGCAACCACTGCTCGGTGGATCGAGCCTGATGTGGAATCAGCTGTTTGCGATGCTGCTGAAGAAGTTATCTCCACGAAGCGAAGCTGGGTACAGATGCTGGTGCAAGCGCTGATCCCCATCTACTTCGTGATCGTTACTGTGATCATCGTGCGAACCTTCCCCGGTCAGACGGATCTGCCTGCCATACCGATTAACGTGTACAACTACAGCACAACGACCACGATCCTGCAGGCATCGGCCCTCGGCAGTCCTTTCGTGGACGGATTTCGATCACTGTTTGAGTCGTTCCCGAGCACCCATCAACTGCGGATCACCGATAAGGATATGGTGGACTATATTCTAGATGTGGTGAGTATGGGAAGGTGGAAATGGGGGAAGCTGTGCACTATCTAACACAATCTTTTCCAGTCAACCGAGAACATTGGTTTGGTGAACCGCGAGTTCATGGCGGCCGCATCGATCACCAACACGAACCACACCGTCTGGTGGAACCCAACCGGCTTCCATACTGCTCCTTGGCACTGAACTTATGTACAACGCCATCATCAATCGATCAACAAGAACTTTGAGATCAACCATCATCAACAAGCCGTTACCGTTCAAGGCTGAAACGAGAGTAAGTTTCGTGGCTGACTCTTTGACAAGATTCCTGTATCACGCACAATGCTTTCTCTTTACCTTTTCCATTATTCCAGTTCACTCAGCTTCAGGCCGGCAACAATCTCGGCTTCCAGATCTCGTTCAACACCGGCTTCGCGATGTCCTTCATTGCGGCCTTTACATCATGTTCTACATCAAGGAGCGCACCAGCCGCGCCAAGCTGCTCCAGTTCGTCAGCGGTATCAACGTGTTTACGTTCTGGATCGTCTCGTTCGTGTGGGACTTCCTCACGTACGTCATCACCGCACTGATTTACATCGCGACGCTGGCCGCCTTCCAGGAGGACGGGTGGTCCTCATTCGAGGAGCTCGGTCGCGTGTTCCTAGTGCTGATAGTGTTCGGCATCGCGTTCCTGCCCGTCACCTATCTGTTCTCGTTCTGGTTCGAGGTACCGGCGACCGGGTTCGTCAAGATGATGATAGTGAACATCTTCAGCGGGACCATCTTCTTCACTGCCGTTTTTCTGCTCAAGTTCGACGGGTTCGATCTGAAGGACGTGGCGAACGGGCTGGAGTGGGCGTTCATGATATTCCCACTGTTTTCGCTCAGCCAAAGCTTAAGCAATATCAACGTGCTCTCGACGACGGCTTCCGTGTGTCTGGAACAGTGCACGGAGGAGGAGACGGCTGCGCTATGCTCGCAGGAGTACCTCTGCAGCTTGCTACCACAGTGTTGCGATACGAACATCTTTTCCTGGGAATCGACCGGCATCAACCGACAGCTGATGTACATGGGTGGGGTGGGACTGGTCGGCTTCCTGATACTGATGGGCATCGAGTTCCGTGTGGTGGAGCGTGTACTGAAACGTCGCAAGCGATCTTCCGGAACGATAACACCAGCAGGCAGCGAGGATCCCACTCAAGATGATGACGTTTTGGAAGAGAAACGACGGGTGAAATCGCTCTCGGATGGTGAGCTGGCAAACAAGAACCTTGTGGCGAGCGATCTGACCAAATACTACGGCAAGTTCCTGGCGGTCAATCAGCTCTCAGTGTCGGTGGAGGGCTCGGAGTGCTTTGGACTGTGGGCGTAAATGGAGCAGGCAAGACGTCCACGTTCAAGATGCTCACGGGCGATGAAAACATTTCGGCCGGTGAGGCATGGGTGAAGGGCATCAGTCTCAAGAGTAACCTCAACCAGGTGCACAAAGTGATCGGCTACTGTCCGCAGTTCGATGCTCTGCTGGAGGATCTTACAGGCCGCGAGACGATGAAAATCTTTGCCCTGCTGCGAGGTATTCCGCAGCAGGAGATTGCGCTCGAAACGGTACGCCTGGCGGAGGAGCTTAACTTCATGAAGCACATTGACAAGCGCGTCAAGGAGTACAGTGGAGGCAACAAGCGTAAGCTCAGCACAGCGCTCGCCCTGCTAGCCAATCCGGCCGTCGTGTATCTGGACGAACCAACGACCGGGATGGATCCGGGCGCGAAGCGTCACCTCTGGAACGTCATCATCAACGTGAAGAAGGCGGGCAAATCCATCGTCCTGACGTCACACAGCATGGAGGAGTGTGAGGCCTTTGCACCCGGCTAGCCATCATGGTGAACGGCGAGTTCAAGTGTATCGGCTCGACGCAACACTTGAAGAACAAGTTCTCGAAGGGTTACTTTCTGACGATAAAGCTGAACCGCACGGGCGACGGCTCGACGGCTAATGCCGAACCGGTGCGACAGTTTGTGGCACAGAATTTCGCCCAAGCCGTACTCAAGTAAGTACAACCCCTTTAAGTATTGGGCCCTAGGATTAATCCCCCTTCACACGTCGTTTTAATTGCAGGGAGGAATACCACGATTCGCTCACCACCACATCACACAGTCCGAGCTGAAGTGGTCGTCGATGTTTGGGCTGATGGAGGAAGCGAAACGGACGCTCGATATCGAAGATTACGCGCTGGGGCAAACCTCACTGGAGCAGGTATTCCTGTTCTTTACCAAATACCAGCGCGTTACCGATGATAACTAGAGAGGAGCCCTGATTAGTGCGTTAAGTTCTACTAACGTACTAGCGACCAGCCAGTTCTTCATTGAGAATACAGCTAGCGGCACCTTATCATCACCACCGTGCGACGTGTTCGTGTACCTGCTAAGTTCGAAAAGAAGGAGAAACAATAGGAACAACATTAGCAAAAAACGGCCCACTTCCCATTAACTACACACGCATATCTACCACCAGCTGTACAGCTCGGTCGTGAATCATTGACGATATTTCGCTATCATTAATCCCTGTGGATCAATTTTGCGTTCGGGGTCGGGTCGCTGACGCTCGTACATGGTGGTGTTATCTAGAGCGGGCGATGGAATTTTGTAGGCTAGGGTACTTCTACTCACCCGTAAGGACCCCGTAGAGTGTAGCCACACTCAGCTGAGAGACGAACGAGAGACCAACATCGATAAATGTCCCGCGACCTGTGAGAACTGTTTCAGTCTGTCTCCGGTAGCGTCGGTGATTGTAGCGGACGTCATAAATCTAACAAGTGGACTACACTTTCGCCTCTAAAGGTGTGTATGGGAGTGTGTCGGAACGTGTGTGTGTGTGTTTCACGTGGAAGTAGAACAAGGATAATAGATTATTGAGTGGGGGTGAAGTGGGTGACGCCACCTGCACATTATAAGTTAGCCGGTAGTTTCCCATCGCCGATGGACGATGTAATTATATCGCCGTTGCCGTACCGGGGGTGTGATGATGCCGAAGAAGGTGTCCCGTGGGTTGGCTAAACGTTTCGACCGTGAACTCTTACGTGGGAGAAGTGTTGTTTTGGGGTGAAAGTTGAAGGACATACGAAAACAAAAACAGAAGAAGAAGCGAGTAGTAATGATCGAGCTGATAAAATCAGAGTGGAGCTATGAGATACATAGTGTCATATGGGTCAGTTTAGTTGTAACAGTCGTGTGAAAGTGTTCCCTTTTTCAAACGCAAAAATAATGTTTAATGTTGGAATAAACGAATTTAGAAACCGTTTAAGTTTTGCAAAGAAAGAGTCTTCAGTTCTTTTGTGGTTTTTGTGTTAAATATCTAAAACATCAAAAAGTCGTTACGGTATCCTCAAGGATGAGTCATCCGTTTACGAAACCTCTGGAATGATATTAACAAAATCAAACATGAAGCCGACACTCCCGATAAAAATGCCTCATCATCCCCCAACCCGCTTGATCAAGTGGAAAATCTGTCAACTCATTCTTAAGCGCAAGCAAATCATCGTCCCATTTTGCTGCCAGTCACCCCTCACAATAATATCTTTAGTTATCTATACCTGTGGGCTTAATCGAAAGTAAAAGGCGATAAAGATTATCACACAACTCTCTATAAAAAATACACATTTAGCTCAGATTTCTAACAAGCAACTGTTGTTCGTCGTGTGATGTTTTTCGCGCACGGAAATGGCGAACACCACCGCGTAACGCGTAACGAATGATAAGACCGCGCGCGGTTATCCCTCACTGTATCGATCGAGCCTGTGTGTTTAAGTGTGGTTTTAATGAGCCGAAACATGGTCTTATTCTCCCCTGATTTCAGTTATTGCATAGGTAACCAAAAATGAGCACCTCAAATTGGGGCAAGTTCGTCTTGCTCCTGTGGAAAAATTGGATCATCACCAAACGGCACTACCTACAGACGTTCTTCGAAATAGCTATCCCGTGCTGGCCTGCATCCTGCTGATCGTGATCCGTGGACTAGTCGATGCGGAAGAGTTCGAGCAGCCAACCATCTTTAATCCGCTCGAGCTGAAACCATCTCACATCTTAGGTAGGTGGCTGAAAAGGGGTGAAGAAGTGCATGTGAATGGTCAGTGCTGATGAAAATCTCTCCTTTTTGTGTGTAGAAATATTCCCAAATAGATCCACCGATCATCTACTCGATCGCATACTCACCACAAAGTCCATTGCTGCAGAGCATCGTAGAACGATCCACCGCCTACCTGGATGAAGAGTTGGCAGTGATAGCGTTCAACAGTTCCCAAACACAGGCTCATCTGCAGGTGAACAATATCCTCGTTGGAATCGAATTCCCGACATCTATGCGGTGAGTTCTCCGATCTCGCAGATACTTTACCGAACAATACCATAAACCACCTTTTGTGTTTTCCCTGATAGAACTTGACGCAACTACCGGAGCAGACCGTGCTGTCGTTGCGATACCCGAGCGAGATGCGCACGTTCCGCGAGACGGGCACCGAGTTTGGAACAACTGGCAAACGGAGCGACTGTTTCCGCCGTTTCAAGTGCCCGGTGCGCGACAGTTCGAACGCGACGATGGTGGCTATCCGGCGAACTACTACAACGAGACGTTCCTGCAGATTCAGAGTGCCATTTCGCGGTCAATTCTGCAGCAGCGCGATCCCAACTATCAGTTCCCGGATGTGTATCTGAGTGTAAGCGCAGTCACCTCACAGGAGCACAGGACGTATCACATCTAACAACGTACCTTCTGTATCTTTTCCACAGCGCTATCCATATCCTCCCTTCTACAGTGACAACCTGCTAGTGGGATTAGAAAATTTGCTCCCACTGATCATAGTGATCGCTTTCTTCTACACCTGCATCAACACGGTCAAGTACATACGGTGGAGAAGGAGCGACAGCTAAAGGAGGCGATGAAGATCATGGGCCTTTCCAGCTGGCTGCACTGGTCGGCCTGGTTCGTTAAGTGCATCAGCCTACTGCTCATTTCGATCTCCATCATTACCGTGCTACTCTGCGTCAGCATCACCACCAACACGAGCTGGCTATCTTCACGTTCGCCAACTGGTTCGCGATCTGGTTCTATCTGTTTATCTACAGCCTCGCCACCATCACGTTCTGCTTCATGATGAGCACGTTTTCTTCCAAAGCGAACACGGCGTCCGGCATAGCCGGGCTGATGTGGTTCGTGTTTGTGATGCCGTACAACATTGCCTTCTCGAACTCGAACTACGACACGATGTCACTGTCGGTGAAGCTGGCCCTCTGCCTATTCCACAACTCCGGCATGTCGTTCGGGTTTATGTTGATTATGCGCCACGAAGGCACCACGAACGGGTTGCAGTGGTCGAACATGTTCGATCCGGTGACGGTCGACGATGATCTGAGCGTTGGTGCGACGATGATGATGCTGCTGGCAGATGCCGTGATCTATCTCGTGATTGCCCTGTACGTGGAGAAGGTGTTCCCGGGCGAGTACGGTGTCGCGGAGCCGTGGTACTTCCCGGTGACGAAAAAGTTCTGGACAAGCCGGTCACACCGGCGGGCGGTGAGGAGGGAGGTGAGCAACAGCACGACACTGACGGATCAACTACCGTGGAAGCGGAACCCGTGGGCAAGTACGCCGGAATTCGTATCAAAGGTTTGCGGAAAGTGTTCAACAAGACGAAGGTTGCCGTCAAGGGACTCCATTTGAGTATGTTCGAGGATCAAATCACGGTCCTGCTGGGGCACAATGGAGCCGGCAAGACGACCACCATGTCCATGCTGACCGGTGTCTTCTCACCCACGTCCGGGACGGCCCTGATAAATGCTGCGACATTCGCACCAACACGAGGGTGCACGCAAATCGCTCGGCCTATGTCCGCAGCACAATGTGCTGTTCGAGATGACTGTTTCGGAGCACATCAAATTCTTCGCCCGGCTAAAGGGGTCGAAAGCAAAGGCATACCGCAGGAGATCGATCACTACGTGTCGGTGCTGCAGCTGGAGGATAAACGGCACGCCCAAAGCCACACGCTGTCGGGTGGTATGAAGCGCAAGCTGGCCGTTGGTGTGGCGCTGTGCGGAGGTTCCAAGGTGGTATTCTGTGACGAGCCAACGTCTGGTATGGATCCGACAGCTCGGCGTGCGCTGTGGGATCTACTGATTCAGGAGAAGAAGGGACGCACCATTTTACTCTCCACGCACTTCATGGATGAGGCAGACATATTGGGCGATCGCATCGCGATCATGGCGGACGGTGAACTGAAAGCGGCAGGGTCGTCGTTTTTCCTGAAGAAACGTTTCGGCGTTGGCTATCGTTTGATCTGCGTTAAGGAGGATGGTTGTGATTCGACGCGTGTACAGACCTGATGCGAAAGCACATCCCCAACCTGACGTCGACACCGACATCGGTACGGAGTTGTCGTACGTGCTGGATGATGAGTACACCGCGCTGTTCCAACCCATTACTACAGGATCTTGAGACACACTCCACATCTCTAGGCATTAGCAGCTACGGCATCTCGTTAACGACGCTCGAGGAAGTGTTTCTGCGTGTTGGTAGTGACTCACACGCACTAGACAAGAAGCCCAACGGAACGGACCCGCCAGCCCAGCCGTACGCCCTTACGGAAACTTGGAATGGGTCCACCGTTACGCTAACGCTCGATGATCAAGATCAGAAGCTACTGACTGGATTCCCGCTACTTTCGAACCAACTTCAGGCAATGCTGCTCAAGAAGGCAATCGCTACAAAGCGCAGCTGGATAGCACTACTCGTGCAGATCTTTATACCAATCTTTTTCGTAATCATGACAGTGGTCATCGTGCGCTCGTTCCCGGACGCTCTCGCTTCCAGCCCTTCCGATCGGGTTTGACAGCTACTCCAGTACCGTCACTGTGCTGGAAGGAACATCAGCTGACACTAGCGTGATACAGGCCTATCAGCAACTGTTCGAAGGGGCAGGCTCAGTCGTTCGCTCGTAACGGTTACGGAACCAATGGGGGACTACATTCTCAAACGGTACGAACAAAACTTGCCCCAGGTTAACAATGAGTTCATGTGGGAGCATCGATCACACCGACCAACCACACGGTTGGTTCAATGCGCAAGGATTCCACACGGCCCCGCTGGCGGTGAGCACGTTCTACAATGCGATGCTGCGCACGGTTTGCGCCCAGTGTTCGATACTGATCACGAACGATCCGTTACCATTCCGGCCAGAGACAAGGGTAGGATATTTTGGTGACATCGATAGCTTCATTGCACTAATCACATCTCATCTCTGTGATCTTTCCAGTTCACACAACTACAGGCAGGAAACAACATGGGGTTCCAGCTGGCGTCAACACCGGGTTTGCGATGGCATTCGTGG